>NC_058131.1:467999489-468034250 GCF_016433145.1 Gracilinanus agilis | reverse complement strand
ACTTTCCCATGTTTCTCTGAATGTGTCATACAGAAATATATTGTCACTGTATAGCATATATATGTATTTATGTAAACATGCACATGCTCACATATGTGTTTAATACCTGTAAGTATACATAATATATGTGTGTAGGTGCATATAAACTTTCCATCTTCAGCCTCCTTGAATTTGTTTTTTTTTTTTTTTTGTCTTTTATTTTCAAAGAAGACAAATGACATGTTGGGGTGTTGTTTTGATTTGTGCATGAATTGGACTGAAGTGAGGCAGAGTTGCACAAAGTCACCAGCCTCATTCTTTCTTCAAGAATCACTGAAGTCCAGTGGCAGAACAAGTCAGGATGCAATGGATGACCAGGATATCTTCTATGTCTGAGTAAGCTTTAAGCACATACTTCAGCCTCCTTCATGGCCATTGGAATGACTTTTTCTCATCCACTCATCCCACTAGGGGAAGTCTACAATCAAAGATGGTTAAGCAGCCCCAAAAATCGCTTGATAAGTCTTCACACCAGAGGTGCTAGTCCTTCCTAAATACCCCAAGGACCCTAAAGTATATGCCTAGCAGTAGAATCTCTGGGTCAAAAGTTATGGCTATACTAGTTATTATTTAAACAATTCTAAATTGCTTCCCAGAAAAGCCATCAAGACTGTATCAGTTGTACCTGTCTTTCCATAGCCCCTCCATCATCATTATTAATTTGTTGGGTGTCAGGTAAAACCTCATCTTTGACTTTTATTTCTCTTATTATTGTTAGTGATATACAACAATTTTACATAGAATTATTCATAATTTGTGGTTCTTATTTGGAAAACTTTGGGGGCTTTTTCCTTACTTTTTTCAAGATTCAGTCACTTCCTTCAAGAGCTCTTTCTTTATTCCTTTGTCAATGCCTTCTTGATTTGGGTACACCAAGCAGGATGATCTGGGGCCAGTGTCTCCCATATTTCACAATTAATGCTAAATTTCTTCGGGGACATGTTGAGAATGTCCTTGTGTCATCTTTTTTGATTTTTGTGTAAATGTTTGACTTCTGTGAATTCTCTGCAAAATACTGTCAGGCAAACATACATTTGAACAATTTGGCCAGCCCATTGGAGTTGGGCTCTCTGCCGTGGAGTCTGAATGCTGGGCAGTTCAGTTCCAGAAAAGACCTTAGTCTGATACCTTGTCTTGCCAGGTGATCTTCAGGATCTTTCTAAAATCATTCAAATGGAAGTGATTCCATTTCCTGCCAGGTTTTCCACCCAGGTTTCACAGACAAACAACAATGAGGCCAGCACAATGACTCTATAGACTTTCAGTCTGGTAGGCAGCTCAATACCTCTTGTCTCCCACACTTTCCTTCAGAGCCTCCCAAACACCAAGCAAGTTCTGCCAATGTGTGCATCAATCTCATTGTCTATGTGGACATCTCTGAAAAATATATTGCCAAGGTGAATGGATTTAAGCACAGCATTTAAAATTTCCCTATTTACTGTAATCAATGGTTCCATGTATGTATGATCTAGCACTGGCTGCTTGAGAATCTGTTTTCTTGGTGTTCATTGTAAGGCCAAAATTAGCACAAGTGGCACAGAATCAATCCATGCTCCATTGCCTCTCTAAAGAACTTTAGTATTAATTCTGAGACATGGAAGATACTGGCCCAGAGCTGCCCTCCATGGTATGCCCCTAGCTCAAAAGAAATGTGAGATCTGTGAATTTAAAAACATTTCTATCCATACACTGTGGCACAATCAAATGTAATGGACTTCTCTATTAGCAGCAATGCAGTGATCCAGGACAATGCTGAGGGACTTACGAGAAAGAATGCTATCCACATTCAGAGAAAGAACTGTGGGAGTAGAAACACAGAAGAAAAACAGCTGCTTGATCACATGGTCAATGGGGATATGATTGGGGATGTAGACTCTAAGCAATCACCCTAGTGCAAATATTAATTATATGGAAATAGGTCTTGATCAGTGACACATGTAAAACCCAGTGGAATTGCTTGTTGGCTACAGGAGGTGGGTGGGAGAAGGGGAGGGAAAGAACATGAATCATGTAGCCATGGAAAAATATCCTAAATTAATTAATTAAATAAAAATTTTCAATTATAAAAATAAAATCTATTTTGCAAATTAAAAACAACCAGATTTATGTTCAAACTGTGGTAGAGCCTTTCATGACTATGGTATATTGATCTGATAAGCCACAGGCAGAAACATTCAGCTTTGACCTTGACATAGTTGTGTCATTTTGGTTCTCTTCAGGTATGAAGGACGACAACCAACTAGCTGTCAATGCTCCCCAGTTGTAGGGCCAGCTAAACCATGACTGCCTCCATACATTCCAAAATGGCCTCGCCTGTAGCTGCCATAGTTACTACTATTCATAATTAAATCAGGATGTATTTTCTTTTTAAGGTTTTTATAACTGAAAATGCTATCTTTTGTAACTGAATGAAAATGGATATAAGTGAATTGATGCTGCTTGCTAGAGAATTTATACATTATATAGACATTTATATATAACTATAATGGAGAGTTGAGGACCTTTTCTCCCTATTGTTAGGGCCTTCTGGAACTTATTTTCCCTTAGAGTCTTCGCATTCATAAAAGAAGTCACTAGAGAAAACTAATTCCTTAAAGCAAGGCTCAATTGTCATTTCATTAAAGAAAATGTTTCAGGGTCATTCCCCTTGGCTGTGATTAAAGCTATTTAAAGATAAAGAAAACTCATTAGGATATTCTATTAGGAGTTCGGTTTGCACTCAAAGCTTATTCTCCTGCCTGGACAATTTATAGCTAGTCATTATTTTTCCTTACAACCTTAAATTGCTCAAAAAATTAAGACAAGGTTCATCTCACCATTAAAGAAGTCTCTCTCTCTTTTTTTATAATGGCAATCTGTTATAAGAAAGATGAGTGTCATCTTCTGTAGCCAATGACTATCCTAGAATTCTTACAAACCAGAAAATTTAAATGTTATTTCAATACATCAGTGATGGGAACATTTCTCTAGGCTACCTACTTAGAGAGGCTCTCTTACAAAAGAACTCCATTTCTGAGTGCAAGAATATAAGGCAGAGTGCACACTTAAACTGATTTACCATGATCTATGTATGCTAACTTGTATAATATATAACATTTATATATTATGTAATACATTATTATATTTGTATAATATTTATTTTATATATAATTATGTTATAATTATTTTATTATAATTATACTTTTTATAATTTTATTATGTTTTACATATTGTTATATATACTATAATATAAAATATAATAACTAGATTCAGACTTTTCAATGCAAGCATTAAAATTTTTATTAATACCTACAAATATCGCTATAAGAGTCAACTATTAACCTAATTCCTTAAAGGTTCTCATAAAGTTTCTCGTCACAAGATTCCCTTTCTGCCCAGCTTTGGACTTTGTACCTCCCTCAGAGATAGTTTTCTTCCAAGTCTTGGTCAACATAGAATGTTGTAATTGCCAAGTGAAGGGGAACGTGTCATAGTTCCAACTCAGAAGCATACAGATAGCTGGGGTCTCTGGTGGGTTTTTCTGGTTTGGGCTAAGGTCATACAAATTACATCTAATTTCTGGTTGGTGATAAATTAACTAAACTTATAATGAAAGTAGATGATCAGTCATTAACAAGTTTTTATAAGTAATATATCAGATTTAAGATACAAATGCATCATTAGAAGTTGTTTACCAAATTCAGGGGACAAAATCATTGCCAATAATATGGCAACTACTCAAGTCCTTATTTTATTACAGAAAAAACCCTGACCTAATAACTATTTAGTCAAAAAATGGGCTTAAAAGAAAATGGAGTCCCTCATCCTAAATTAATATACTTATTCCCGCTGCAAAGTAGTTACAGGTTCACTCCATAGTGGAGACAGGAGGAGGAGGGAGGGAGGCAAATTTTCATACTCTCTGGCCTGTTTGTCCCCAGTTTCAGCTTGTGCTGGGAAAAATTTCTACAACAGATTTTAGATGTGGCTTATGTCTAAAATCTCCCCTAGAAAGTATTAGTAGGATCATTTTAGGAAAGTAGAAAAATTTCTCAATCTATATAGATTTGTTTTGTTCCTCTTTTTGTTTGACCTACTTTAAGTTAACTCTCTGTCTCTGTATCTCTCTCTTTCTCCTTCCCTCCCTCCTTCTCCCTCTCAAACTTTTCCCTTCCATTTGTCATCCCATCCTCTAGTTTTGAAGGTTTACTTATGAATTCATTTTTCTTTCTTCCTTTTATCCAGTTATTTAATTGTTTCCTCTTTTCTCCCTCTTAAGTAATTAAGTAAAATGCCCTCTTTTTCCTTTTTACTTTCAACTTATTTTGTTTGTAAGTTTTTCCTCTTCGTTTTCTGTACCTTTTTCAAAAAGGAATTTCTTTTTTAATTCTCTTTATTATTACTTTTCCTTTCTGTCTATTCTAGACTATTATTCTTTCTTTCATGGTCTTCATTCTTTCTTTAGTTTCTGTCTTCCTCCCTGAATTAAGACCTGCTTCCTATATTATTTCCTTTTAGATCTCCCCCCCTCCTTTTTTCTATTATACCTCACTCTTAGAAGTGTCAATTCTTGCAAGAGACAGAGAAGATAAAATTATTGTTTCATGATCGAAAATTTCCTGGATCATTTATTATGTGTTTAATTATTACTCCTTGGGCTCCTTGTGATTGTTTTCCCCATATTTTTCATGAAATCTCTCTGTATCCATGTTTTTCCACCCTTCTGAATATTTGTTGCCCCCAGGAACTCTAATCTTCAACTCCCCACATTGTTTTTGAGTTAGGTTGCTATTCATGGAGACACAACAGTCTCTGAAGAACTGATCTCTCACCAAAGCAGAAACTCTGAAAATCTAAGGAGAGATTATTAAAATTGAAAGTAAGAAGTAATGGTCTCTAAGCACTAAGTCTCTACAGATCATTTCCATTTAAGGACTTCATCTTCAACTACAGAATCTCTATATGCATGTTCTTCAGTAGGACCACTTTCCACCACTGAACATTTATTTCTCTTTCTTCCCCTGTTCCATTTGGAAAATGTTATGGTACATGGGATAAGATTCTAATTTAAATGTGTTCTTTTGCCAAACTGTCTTCTAATTGCTCCAGGAAGTATTATCAAGTGGAGGGGTCTTTCTCCAAGCAGTTTATGTTTTGTATTTATTGAACATTAAGGTACTGTGTTACATTGCTTCTGGATTCTGCTTATCTAGACTGTTCTAATATTCTACTTTGTAATTTTTAGACCAGTTCCAAATATCTTTGATGATTATCGCCTTATACTTTGCAATCTGGAATATATATGTGACATGTACATATAATATAGCTCACTTATATCTTGGGCCAATAGTCACTTTTATTAAACAGTACTTTTCACTGTCTTCTGTATACTTAGTGTACAGTTGATGTCTACTTTGCTGTGAATGGCACCCTCAGATGATCACCTGGGATGCTAGAGTAACTGTCTAGCATGGTCATTTTGTTTGTTTGTTTTGAGCAAATGAATCTTTGTTCGTTAAATGCAGATGTTTATTTTGATGCCATAATATATAACCATGGATGTCAAATATATTGATGATAATTTTGCAAGTAACTTTTTTTTTACATCCAGGAGAAATGTTCCACCCCTAGTATTGCCAAGAAGATATGGTGACCAGAAGATATACACTGGTTGGTCAGAATAGATACTCCCAGCATTCCTCTCCCTGATACCTCAGGAAGTTAGGTATACCCCTAAACTGTCACAGACACACGTAGTTGACAAACTAACTTTCTTTGTGTGATGCAAAGAAAGAGGAGAAGCTGTAGTCTGGCAAGTGCATGCACCAGATATCATCATATACAGGGTATAAGCATATCAGATGGTGAAAAATGCCAATTTTCACCATAGGGTCCCATTTAGGCAACCATTGTGGTCACCATCTCACCAGAAAGCCATTTTTAAAAGAGTGAGGGTATAGCTTTAGGGAGGAGGAAAGCAAAGTTACTGTGAGCAGTAAGGTTAGTGGCTCCTAGTGATGAACATGAGAGAAGTCAAGAAACAGACAAAAAGGATATTGTTGGAGACATCACTTTTGTAGACTGGGAACCAAGAGGAGTGAATGCCAAGACATCAAGACTAGGACTGTATGACTGAGCTTTGCAGGAGCCACACCATTCAGATTGCTGAAATGGGAGCTGGTGATTCCTCACTTTCCCATTCTTTTTCCTTTTCCATAACTGGCAACTAATATTTGCATTCCCAATTCATTGACCTCTTCCCTCCCTGATTTGTTAATATGTGCACTCAGGGATATAAATTTCCCCCTGAGTAATGCTTTGGCTGCATCCCATAGATTTAGATATGATATCTCCTCATTGTCATTTTCTTCAATGAAATTATTTATTGTTTCTATGATATCTTCTTTAACCAACTGGTTTTGGAGAATCATATTATTTAATTTACAATTGATTTTTGAATTAATAATTGGCAATTAATAAAAGCTTCTTCCAAACCATTTCCACTCCATGATACTGGCATTGTTCAAAACATTTTTAAACACTTTTTGGAACTGCTTTCACAGAGAGTTTCAAAGACAGATTAATGAAAGGATTGTTTCTTTTTAACCTTTCCTTCCTAAAATCATATTGCCCAGCTTGATCTCTGAATGATGTTTGTCCCTAAATGATTTCCAGAAATCAAATTCAACTTGAATAATGGACATTTTTTAAGCAGAGCAAAAGAATATTTTTTTAAGTAGAGCAAAGAATTCTGAAAGTTAGTCCAAAAATTTAGTTCCAAAGATATTTGAGCAGACGGCATAACTGCAATTATTATATCATTATCTAAGAGGAAACGCTTTGAAAGAGAAAGTACATATTTTCATGTACATATGTTGGGGTGTATGGGGTGTCCATAGAATTCAACATGTCATCTTCTTCCCTCACACATTCAGATCCTCAGTGTCTAGATTTTATAATTTTTTATTATCTCTGCCCTTCAAAATCCTCTGTCAAAGGGGTGATATCATTCAATTGAAATTTTAAAGAGAGGGCAATAAAGATAAGTCATGGGGCTAAGAAAGGTTCAATTTTGTCCATGTTGAGTTTGAGATGTGAATGGGACATTCAGATGAAATTATTAAGGCATCTGAAAATATAGGACTAAAGCTTTTGGTAGAAGTTGGGAGATATAAGTGATTAGATGGGATAGATTAGATGGGATTGACCAAGGGAGGGAGGGAGACAGAGTTGAAAAAAGGGTCAGTAATAGAACTTTGAAGGACACATACATTTTAGATATGGGAGGCTGGGGTATCAACAAGCAAGACAAGGAATGATCAGAGAGGTAGGAAGAGAACCATTACAGTATAGCTCACAGAGGAGTAGGTGGAGGAGGTATTAAAAAGGAAAAGATGGTTGACAGTGTCAAGTATTTCAGAGGTCAAGAAAGATAAGGACAAAAAGGTCATTAAATTTATGGTTCATCAGTGATTTAGTGAAAATTAAATTATAATCTGGTCAAAGACATAGATCTTTTAACCAAAATGAAAATTTTCCTTTAGTATGTTTGCTTTGTTAGTGATTATAATACCTTTAAAGTACAATGTGCTACAATCCATGACCACTGACAACTTTATTTAAATTCTTACTTCTTCTAATCAAGTAATCATATGCCATATGATAATCAGGACCACAGTGAACACATCACTTCTAATCAAAATGAACTAAAGTAGAAATGAGTCCTGTTCTTATGAATATGCTGAATAATTTGCATTTGTATTCTTAGAGCTGATCCTTTAAATAATGTAAGGAATGGCCAACTGGTCTCCTTAAGGAATTCTTTTTTTAAAAAAATTTTTGTTTCTGCCAACTGTTCCAAAGAAGATTTCAGTTTTGTAGGGCAGAATACACCTGACAAAAGTGTTTGCCATTGTCATGAAAGTCCCTTTCTTCTTTAAACTCTTTGTGTAGGATATCCCCTCAAAAGAAGCTGGCCTATCAATTTACACAGGAAAAATCAAATGGATAAAGATTCCCTGTTGTTCAGAGTAGGTGAAATGCAGCTGGATAGACAATCCATTGAATTACTATATCAGTATATATATATATACATATATATATATATATATTTAGACAGATATTAAAGATAGATAGTGTGTTAGGCTCAGAATTGAATTGGTTTGAGTGTGAGGTGGATTGCATTTGACAAATTGTATAGCCCTTTCAACAAACTCAAGCTACCTATCAACATCTAAAGCTATCTTTTGAAAGACCAACTTTCCTTTTTTCCGTGATATTATATGATCTCTGAGGTAAAAAACCCATGATCTTGTGATTCTGTGATCTATGGAGTACTTATGGGATTGCATAGATAAAATTCTGTAAGATGAGGAGATGTGGGCAAGTAATAAACTACATGATCTTCTCTATTTAAGTCCATGGAGCCAGTGAAGAATAGAAGAAAGGAAGAATAGGCTCTTTGAAGTCCCCTTGAAAGTTCTACCCATATGTTTCTCTATCAAGTGAATTTCTATCATGTAACACCATAATTTCCAAGGAATTCATAGTGTAGATAACCTAAAGGACAATTAAAATTCTCATAGCAGGGGCATAAGTAGATTGCAGCATATTGTCAATGATAATTTGAATACAAGAAGAAATATGAAACATGTGAGTAAAAAGAGAATGGGATTGGTCATGTAGTAACAGTAAGGATGTCATATGAATAGCCCAGGAGCAACCCTGAAAGTCCTAGAGAAAGGCTTCTAGTATCATTGGGTAGATCACCATCACAAGAGCCAATGTGGTGCAGTGGAAAGCGTGCTGGATTTTTGAGTCACAAGATCTGGATTCAAAGCCCAGCTCTGCCACTTCTGATTTCTGTGACCACAAGCAATTCATTTGCATGGATTTCAGTTTCCTTCTCAATAAAATCAGGACATAGATGACCTCTGATGCCCCTGCTATGTATAAAGTCAATGATTCTATGTTTTAAATTGTATTTGTGGGCATGGACAAAAATCTACAGGATGAGGAAGTATGGGCAGGCTGTGATCTGCACCAAAAGAGGGGAGTACCCATATTGAAGAGATCATAGGGGTGTGAAAGTATTAAGGAGAGGCAGGCTAAGCTACTTGAAGTCCCACTTTTGGAAGCTCAATCCATAAATGCTCCCCAAGTGTAAACATCCTCATGTTCTGGTTTGCTTTGAACCTGACAGAATGGCATTTCTAGATGGAGCAACATAATATTGATAAAATCTTGAGATGCATCAATTCTATTAAACAAATGTGCTTTTTAACTAGACAAACTGGGTAATATGTTTTTTTAAATGGCTTCCCATAAATTATTCCTTAAATTTTCTAGAAAGAAGAAAGAGTAAGCTAGAATCATTACATCGACTCTGGCAATATCTAAATGCAATTCACATCAATCCAATCCAATTCAACAGCTACTCAGCATCATTTAATTGTAAGGCATTGTGCTTAGGTACTAAGTAGGAAGCACCTTGCCTAAGTACTGGTCAAGGAATATACAAAGACTGATTTTGAACCGGCAGCTAGGTAGCACAGTGAATAGAATGCCATGCCTAGAGTCAGGAAGACCTGAGTTCAAGTCCAGCCTTAGACTCTTTACTAGCTTTGTGATACTGGGCAAATTATTTTGTCTCAGTTTTCTCATCTGTTAAGATGAGGATAATAACAGAATTTACTTTACAGGTTGTTCTGAGTCTCAAATGAGATCATATTTATCAAGCACAGTGCTTAACAAATAGTAGGTTCTATATAAATAGCAATTCCCTCACTCTCAAGGAACTTACAGCTAACAGAGGAGAAGAGGAAAGATGTGAAAACCAGTAGCAAAGTTACAAGCGATAATGCAATCAAGCACCACACATTTACTAAACACTAGCTTCTTCTAGATTAAAAAGATAAAATGAAATAATGTCTGCCCTGAAGGAGTATACATTTTTACTGGTGGAAAAAGACATGTACATGTAACAGTTGTTTACGCAAAGGTGGAACTTCAGAAGTCATCCTGTATACTCTACGCCTGGGTTCTCTAGGCAATTTTTCAAGAAACAGCACCCAAGAAAGTGGGGGAGACAAGAGGTATTGGGCTGCCTACCAAACTGAAAATCTACATCATTTAAGATCTTTTGGGAAAAGACAATCACCATAAGCAACTGGTCAGTCTTATCCTGACTTTCTAGAAAATAAGGAACTAGAAGACTTAGCAATACAGAACCAAGGTTTAATAGAATGCCTATTCAGCAGTCTCACAAACTGCATTGTCAAGTGTTTTAAGTTTCACCTTCCTAGGAGGATGTATTGTGTAAGTTTTTCTGTCAATGTGTAGTTGTGGTTCTTATGTGTGTTAAATATTTCTTTTGTGTAAAAGAAATAAATAGTTGCCCCATATCTGGCCTAAATTATACACTGAATGCTTTTCTCTCTTCCTCCTCTATTTTGGGAAGATCACAGGCTTGAGCTAAATCCTAAGCTTTAAGTAATTTTTCCTGGATATCTGAGGTGGCGACATAAAGAACCATAGTGTGAGGGAAAAGGGCCTGATCCTACTTTTAGATGACCAGGTTCAATGGGGACTGAATCCAGTCTTGCACCCAGAACTAATAGGGGCCCCTTAAAGGCAAGGGAGAGGATACAGTACCCCAGCCCTCCAGCTAGATTCCTTATTAATGAAAATAATCCCCTTAAGTGGTTGAAATATTTGAATTTGCATTGCTTATTTCCATTGGTCTATAACCAATGATCATATTGTTATATATAAGTATATATTATAATGTATTATAAAATATATATTACATATATACATATATACAATGTATAATAATATCTTATAAAATACATATAAAATTATAACTTTGAATAGTATGAATTCAATACATATGACCACTTCAGAAGATTTATTATTTATATTAATAGGGACCTAGTTATATTGTTACATAGCTAATTGTGTCTTTGGTCCCCCAGAATGTTCAATGATTGTTCGTCCGATAGCAATATCTACTGCTTGCTTCTGATTCAATAAAGGGACTTATTCCCATATCATAAAGGATGGCGGTATTTACACAGTGAGTTTAACACCTCATTATCAGGGCCAATTTCTCTGATTAGGTCTTGGGCTTTCAAAGACCAATTATTTTCCATAAAGAATATAATAGAAGATAATTTGAAGACGTTGGTAGGGAAAATGCTAATACTCGGGGGTAGGGAGGAGTCAGAAAAGGTCTTTTTGGAGGTAGCATTTGAGATGAATTTTGAAGGAAACTATTTCAAGAGGTAGGAATGAGGAGGAAGTACATTACAGGCTTGGAAATAGCCCATACAGAAGGACAGATATGGCAGATGAGCTACAGAATACCATGTGCACAGAAAAATCAAACACAATTTGGCTAAACCATAATTTAGGAAGGTGATGAATACCTAATGGAGCCAGGAGGGTATGCTGAACTCAGGTTGTGAAAGGACTTAAATTCCAGAAAAGTCTGGAATGGATCCTACAGGTGAAAGGGAGCCACTAGAGTTCATTGAGCAGGGAAATGATGTAGCCAAGTCTATCCTGAAGGAATATCAGCTTGACAGTCATAAAAAAATATAAAGGAGTAGTGTGGATTAAATACATATGACCCTTTCAAGAGATTCATTATTTATAACTATTTAGCACCTAGTTGTATTGTTACACAGGTATCATATCTTGTCATCTGGAGAATTTCCAATAATTATTTGTCTAATGGCAATGTCTTTTGCTCCCTTCTGTTTCACTAAAGGGATTTCTTCCCACAGCATAAAAAATACATAAAAAAGGATAAAATATAAAGGGTGTGATCTTCACAAAGAAATCTGAGAGAGAAAAGATCACTTATAGCTGAGTGTCACCCTTACTGCTCTTCTGCCTTGGAACCAATACTAAGTGTTAATTCTAAGACAGATGGTAAGGTGTGTGTGGTTTGTTGTTGTTGTTTTTTAAAGCTTAATGGAGGTACAAATGTTGGTCCTTAAAGGGAAGAATTTCAATAGGCAGAGAAAATGGAATGGGATCTGCCTCTAGCATTAGCAAAAGCACAAGCAAGGTATAGAGATGGAAAGCTACAAAATGAGAATAGCTTGGTTGGGCCAGAAATGAGACTAGCAGGAAATAAGGCTGGAAAAGTAGGACAGCCCCTGATTGTTATGGACCTTAACTATTGGGACCCAAGAGGTCTATTCAGGAGGGAATGGGGAGTCACCAGAGGTTTCAGAGGACAGGAGTGATGTGATCAAAGTGATCCATTAAGAAGATTACTTACATGGTGTTATGAAGGATGGATGGATGACAGTCTGAATTAGTGTTCCTGAGGCAAGAGAAAAAGATGACTGATGTGAGAGACATTGCAGAGGGAGACTGGTCAGAACTGGAATGTAGGGGATGAGGGAGAAGGAAGAGGCAAGGATGATGATGGTCACAAGCCGAACCATCCATTACAACATCCTATTCAACTTTTGGTAAAAATTGAAGCAATGATAACAACTGTTTGGCTGTCTTTTCTTGTTCATTTTTTTTCCTAAATAAAGAGAATGCCTAGACTATCTTAATATCATTTAGCCCAGAACAATGATTATCTTTGCATGATGAAATCTGCACAATTTAAAAATCTATATTCATTCAGACCTAGACATGATAAATATATATCTAGTAGATATACTCAATATATAAATATATATATGCATGCATGTATATATATATTTCAAATTTAAAAATTAGCAGTGCTTCTGGGTGACATGCAGACTTCATTGGTACCAGAAAGCTGAGGCTATAAACCCTATGGTAAAGTTCAGAAACCTGCCTTACCTCCAAATTTTCCATGCTTCCAAAAATACTATTTAATCCCCGGGCCTTGCAAATTGAGCTGAAACAAAAATCAATCACCATACATATGGTAAGCTGTCAGCTTGGGTTCCAAGAACACAGCTTTTGGTGCTGTCTTTTTTTTACTTACCATATTTCCCTGGCCCCACATGCTATCTAAAGCCCCTAAATTGTTTGTGCTCTCTGAAGTTAACAGGAACTCCACATTATCCAAACATATGTTTCACCCCTGAACGCCTCCTGCTGCTAAGTGACATCTTAATTGTTTCTGGCACATTCTTCCACTGGATGGGGCTCGTTTCTCCCTTGTTTCTATGCTCTCTTCTTCTATAGTCTCTAATATCGTAAATAGAAGGCATCTGCTGTTTCATACGGTGCACTATAAGAAGATAGAAGTACTTGGCAGAGAAGCAAATCACAGGATCATTGGGAAAGCCAGGAATAATCTGGCTTTAGCCATGTAGCCAAGGTTGCTTTCCCATCTAGTGCCTTTATGGAGGATAGACGAAGGAAATATAAATCCATATAGGGAAGATACTTGACCAACCTTTTAAGAAAATCCATTATATAGTTCATTGTCTCAGAAGCAATAAGGAACTATGGCATGATAGAATATGATTTCTTTAGAAAAGACTGACTTTCATTTTTGTCTTTATATACACCATGCATTTAACAGTGCCTAAATCATAGCAAACACTTAGTAAATGCTTGTTGATCGCATATGTTCATAATATTTTTCTGTTAGAGACTCTTAAGATATCCAGTATTTATCCATAAAGAAAGAGAAGGAAAAAAGGAGGAAGGAAGGAAGGAAGGGAGAAGGCAGAGAAGTAAGGCAACTAAATATAAGGGAGAAACTTCCTATTAGCACTGGCCAAACTGAAATAGGTTGACTCCATGGTGGTGATTTCTCTGTTGCTAGAGGTATTTAATCAAGGCTGGATGACTATTTACTTGTTGAAGATTCGTGATGTGGGAAGAATCAACAGCTTATAAACTCTATTCAGAATCCTAAATTCATTAATCCTATGAACTTCAAGTCAGCCCTCCAAAGCAATAGAAAAATATATCTGAATATCTGAAGTGAAAACCTTATTCCATTTTCAGTTTAAATTAAGAATTTGTAGTGTAGGCATATCATAAAGAAAACTGAGTTAGTAAGCCTAGAAGAGAGAAGGCTGATAGGTAGAATTCTTAAAATACATGAAACATAAAATGAGAATTATTCGGATCTAATCCGTATGCTTCCTGCTATATGTTTTGGGAGTTTTGTGTGTTTCAAATTTTTTTCCTTTGTTTTTTTACATCACTTTTTATTTCTGAATATCTCTCTCATTTCTTTTAACCAGTGAGTTATCCCTTGCTCTTACTATATATTAAGAATATTTTTTATTATTCTTTTTTTTTAATAAAGAAAATAACTAACCTGCCTTTGTGTCATTTAGTTTGGGACTTTGATCTGTCTTTGGGATCTGTCAGATCTTAAAAACTTCCATTTAGCTGAATCATTCAGTGATTTAATCAGCTTTTTTCTGGAATCTACAGTGAACCAAACCTCTCATTTATATGTAACTCAAAGTTGAACCATTTATGACAGATTCTGATGAACCAGAGAAGTTTGGAAGACTTTTAACACAGGCAAAGCTGATGGTTTTTTATCCAGGCAGGAGCAGAACAAAGCAAGCCATGAAATTCCATGAAAGCAATTTTGTCTTTTGCTGTACTGTCTGTCCTCTTGTATGGGCTATCACTGTTTTGCCACTTTTAGCTGGCCTCTGTCATGTCATAGATGCCAGTCCCTAAATACTTCATGTGATAAAGCTAAATGAACTGCCCTACTGTTGATTTTCCAACAAATTCATTCTTTTAATGAATGCACAAATGATGAATGTTCTGAACATCTGATTAAATACATTGTGTGCAGTGTACTTTTAAGCCGACTATCAACATGCAGTCAATATTTGGAGACCAGTCTCTGAGGACAGAGAAAAGTCTTCAGTGTCAAGTCATGAGGGTTTCTGGGAGGTGTAGCTTCAAATATACAATGTTGCTTCCTCTTGTCTTGAGTAAATTTAATAAACTGTGGTACAGAACCCGAGGGAAACCAGTTTATTAACAGTGATATGGATAACTGTTAACAAAACAAGTAAGACTGGCAACCTCAGTAAAGCTGGTAACCCCTAATGAGAAGGAGGGAACCCCTTTAATGATATACAACAAAGAAGGGGTCTTGATAGCTGTGGAGAAAAAGAGATTGAATGTAGAATCAGGGAAGAAACAGAATGAATGACTATGCTAAGAAAGATGGGCTGGCATTCAGGTCTCTAACCTGAGGTATCTAACTCTAATCTCTAACAATTAAGGAATATTAATTGTTTTATGGGACCCATCTGCATCTTGTAATCTTTGCCAGGAGATTAAAACTACCAGACTTGTTGTCTCTTTGGAGGAGTTAAAAACTCCCCTAATTGCACAGAGAAACAGGGACTGATGACATATCTTTTGGGGATGGTAAGAAGTTAATTAAAACATCAACATCTTAAGAGTTAGTAAATATAAATGGATGGGAATGGGTGAATTTAATTCAAGTGATCACTGCTTATACTATCATGGGTAAAAATCCCTTAGATGAAATTGAGTAGCCCTCATAGTCAATAAAAGATCAGAAAGACAGTATTGGGGTATAATTTCAAAAATGACAGAATGATGTCTGTTCAAATCCAAGGCAAATGATTCAGCATCACAGTAATACATGTCTATGTTCCAACCACTTCTGGCAAGAGGCAAAAGTTGATTAGTTCTCTGAAAACCTACAATATCTTTTACAAATAACATCAATAACATCATTGGAGACTGGAATGTTAAAGCAGGAAATCAAAATAACAGGCAAGTTTGGCCTTGGAGTACAAAATGAAGGAGGGAAGAGACTACTAGAGTTTTGTCAAGACAACTTACTGGTTATAGAAAACATTCTTTTTCAACAAACCATAAGGCAACTTTCTACCCAGACATCCATACTGAAATCAGATTGATTACAGGTATCCCTTCCACATTTAGACTTTTCCCATCATGGCTTCTTATATATTGTAGATTAGCATTAAGAAATTAAATGGAAACTTACAGGGAGTTTTGTGGAAGCTGTAGACAACAAGTGAAGGTCAGCAGATGACACAGAAGAAATCTAATAACACAGAAATGCATATAATGTGTGTATAGTAATGCATGATATCAACATATTTTATCTTTTAATACTATAAATATAAACACTTTCTTTCTTAAGTAAGCAAAAAGATAGTTTGGAAAATGCAAAAGCTAGCGGACAACACACAAATGTAGAAATGTAGAGATATTGTTAGAACTTCAGTAACTCATAAATGAATAAAATATATGTACTGCTATGTGTATTACCTGCACAATATGTATTTTGCAATTTAATAACATAAATGATCAGCTGCATAATATTTTCCTTAAAATTAAATTTGTAATAAAAGAACTATGGTTCTATGCACACAAGGTATCCAATAAAAGAAAAAGAAAAAATTCAGATTTCTTCTCTGCTACAAAGGGAGGGCCAAAAATTTTACATGGGTTTTCTAGACTGTGGGGATACTGCGCTCCTAGGCCCTGCAATGTGGAAGAGACACATGTATTTACTTTATAGCTAGAGATGAAGACAAGACTTAGAGCCGACTGCGGCTGAAATCATGAGCTTCTTATTGCAAAATTCAGAGATATCAGAGAAATGGGCATGACACAAGACAAAAATGGCAGGGACTTAAAAGAAAAGGAAGAAATTAAGAAGTGAAAAGAATACAAAGAACTCTACAAGAAAGATCTTAATATCACCAATAACTATGATGATGTGCTTACTATTCTAGAGCCAGACATCCTGTAGAAAGAAGTCATGTGGACCTTACGAAATATTGCTAACAATAAGGCTAATGGAGTTGATGGAATTCCAGTTGGGCTATTTAAAATTCTAAAAGATGATGTTGTTAAAGTACTGCACTCAGTATGATGGCAAATTTGGAAAACTCAGCAGTGGACACTGGGTTGAAAAAGATCAGTTTATGTCCCAGTTCTAAAGGAGGACAATGCCAAAGAATTTAAAATTACTGAACAACTGCACTCATTTCACAAACCAGCAAGATTATAACTGAGAATTACTAGAAGATCAGTTGGTTTTGAAGAGGCAGAGGAATTAGAGACCAAATTGCCAACATTTGCTGGATTATGGAGAAAGCAAGGGACTTTGGGAGGAGAAAGAATCTACTTCTGCTTCATTAACTACTCCAAAGCCTTTGAGTGTGTGGATCAAAACAAAATGTAGCAACTCCTCAAAGAGATAGGAGTACCAGATCATCTTACTTGTCTCTTGATGGGTAAGCGAGTCATGAAGCAAGAGTTAGAACCAAACATGGAACAATTGATTGGTTTAAGAGAGGAAAAGGAGTATGACAAAGCTGTATGTCATCATCTTATGTATTTAATTTATATGCAAACCATGCCATGTGAAATGTCAGACTGAATGAATCAAAAGTCAGAATTAAGATTGCCAGGAGAAATGTGAATGACCTCAGATATGCAGAGACTACCACTCTGATGGCAAAAAGCAAAGAGTAATTAAGAAGCATCTTGATAAGGGTGGAAAGAGGAGAGTGTAAAAGTTGCCTTGAAGTTTAACATCAAAAAAAGTTAAAATCTTGGCAACTGGTCCTGGCTAATAGAGGGAGAAGAAATGGAAGAATTGTCAAATTTTATATTTGGGGGCTCAAAGATCACTGGAGATGGTGATTGCAGCAGAGATATCACCTTGCTGATGAAGGTCCATATTCAAAGCTACAGGTTTTCCAGTAACAATACATGGTTGTAAAAGTTGGACTCTAAGGAAAGTTGAGCATTAAAGAATCAATGCCTTCAAAAAAGAGACATCTGAGAGTTGCTTAGATGGCAAGATCAAATTAGTGAATATTTAAAGAAATTAATTCAGACTATTCACTGGAAGGTCCAATACCTAATCCGAAGCTTAAACACTTTAATTTAAATAACTAATATTTAATAATAAGGATTTAATAATTTATAATTTAATTTTATATAATTTAACAATAATTTTAAAATGAATAATAATTTAGTTTAAATACTTAAATAATGAGAAGATAGTACTCCTTTGAAAAGACCCTGATGATGGGAAAAATTGGAGGCAAAAGGAAAAGGAGACAGTAAAGGCTGAGATGGATAATTAGTGTCATGGAAACAATGAACATAACTTAGACAATGGGAGATAGTAGAGGATAGCTGGGCTTAGTGCATTATAGTCCATGGAGTCAGGAAGAGTCAGATAGGATTGAACAACAAATTGTCAGTCATCATTAGTAGGAACTAAGGGATGTTCATACATTTTTTAACAATTTGGTCCACTATGCCCCTATTCCTCATCAAGATTCTTATTCACTTCCCAACTTTGCATTGCCCAAGAGGGAAAAAAAACCACCTCCTACTTTATAAAATACATGAAATCAAAGGATAATAAGGCATGATATTGAACCTTTCAAGATTTTGCCTCAGTGTACCTTCAACTCATTTTTCAACTTCACATTTTTCAAATGAATGAACATTCTCTAAGAGAGATTTATTAATTCCCACCCAAATATCAGTCTCAGAATGGTAAAATATACCATCTCACTACACCCTGCATGACTTGTTAAAATTTTTGCCAAAGAATTAAGGGTCAGGATCTATCTTGCTCTTTTCCCAGGGGCGTTCACTTGCCATTCCCCCATCTCCATTTCCAGGAATCTCCTCTCAGCACCCTTTTAACTTGTTTTTGCCTACACTCTAGCAGATTTCACTTAGTTTAGTACCTGGCACCTGGTAGGTATTTAATAAATGCTTATTGACTGTGGCCTCTAACACATGCAGATACACATGAGAGAGAAAGAGAGGGATAATTTCTGACATGCTCTTGACATTTCCCTTTCAGTATGGCACATAGGCATACATGATGTTGTACACCAGTGCCTTGAGTTTTTAGCCATCCTGATGTGACAGTTTTATGATAGTTTCATCACTTTTCAATTCCAAGTACTTCCATTCAAACCCCTGTTCCCAAGTATCCCAAATGCACTGCCTGAGGAGAAATCGCGGGCAAACAAAGCCATCTTGGATAAGGAGAGTCTTTACAGTATATACATAATGGACAGTATACACACTGGCCTTAAAATCAAAAGATTTGGACTCCAAATTCTGCATTATTAAATCTTTAATACTTTAATAGATCTGTCACCTATTCAATGTGAGAACTCCCTGTAGGGATGCTGTTGACACTCGATCCATGCCTGTCCATCCTATGTAATTCTTGTCTAGTGTGATATGCTGGGGGTCTAACTCTAGAGCTCTAGTATAGCACCTAGATTATCCTTTTGTTGTCCTTTAGTCTTGCTACATGACCATCTCATCTCCACTTCCAATTATATATCCCTTTGTCCACATCTTTTACATACCGGCTCCTCTGCACAGACAGCTAGGTGATGCAGTGGACAGAGCACTGGACCTCAAATTCAATATGTCCCAAACCACCAGCATCTAAAACTCATCATATCCAAACTCAATAATTGTTTTCCTTTTTTCTTAAATTTGTCCAATATCCAACTTTTCTGTTTCATTAGCAAACATTTCTATACTCTTCATCTCCTAGGGTCATGGTCTCAAAGTCCTAGACTCTTCACTCTCAGTTACCAGGGTATGATTGAGTCTAGTTCTATAACATCACTCACATCTGCTTTTCTCTATTCATTTAATTGGTTAGGTTACCCTAACACCAATGTGGGTGGACCATTGTAACAGTCTCCTAAGTGGTCTCTCTGCTTCCAGGTTCTCTACTCTCTAATTCATGCTCCACATACCTACTAACAAAATTATTGGAGTTCTGTGAACCAAACTGACTCCATCATGTAAAATTGACTCCACTTTAAGACCAAAGTTTTTCTTTCCCTTTCACCTGCTCACTAATTGTGGGAATTGAGTGATAATTTTTCACATCTAGAAGAGCCCACTTGCTCATTCATCCCTTTCCCAACTCAGAAAGTCTTTTCTCCAATTAGAAATCAAATGATCTAATTTTGTATCCTGGTTCATATCTGTTAATTATTTGCTTTTAATGCATAAAGCTCTGTCTCCTCCTGTATCCCCCAGGGCCACATTGAGGAGGCTTGGTCCTGATTTTTTATGGAACTGACATGCAATACATCAATATGCTTGGAAGTTCAAACCTTTATTTCCTCAATTCTGACTTTCAAAATTGTCAAGGATCAACTCAAGTGTCATCTCTTCCCTGATACCTTCTGTATTAGAAGGAATATCTAATAGAACCCCATGCCATCACATCAGACCAGTTCTTTTCATTTTCAATATGTAATTATATCAATTCAGGCTTGGGATATCACTTTCTGGTCACTTAAGTAAAAAACTTTCTGGTCATTTAAGTAAAACAAACAAACAAAAAATATGAGAGTTCCAGCACATCTCAGATGCCAAGCAAAAAGATCAAAATGGGCAACTATGGAGGCAAGGAGCTGGGTTCAACTGAATCAACATACATGTCCTCATTAGATATGCTTCTCTTACAGTAACTAAGTAAATTTCTTTTTGTTAACTGTTGAATGACCTTTAAGTATCTCATTTCATCCCAACAGCAATTAAAAACTATTAGGGGATAAGTCTGTCAGAAGTAGCCCACAACAAACTTTCCCAGAATCAATCAGTTACTAATGTTCTCCCTCAGCAAAAATTACCCATAAATTTTCAGGGTAGGGACTGTTTTGTTTTCATCTTTGCATTCTTAGCACCCATCAAGTTCCATGTAAATATCAAGTGCCTAATAAATGTCGAATTGAATTGAATGGTAAGTTTTCTTCAAACAAGGAGGACAAAGATTGTATAGAAACCTTAGTATATAAAATGTTGCAGAAATACCAGAAGATATTAAAAGCTATTTTCCTATAATCGAGATCTTCAAAATAAAAGATGAAACATAAATTGAAATAACTCAAGATACCTCTGTGCTCTCTCCTACTGGCTTCACTGTTTCTTCCATTAGGGGAAGATATACAAGTAGTACTGGTAAGGCAATTCTAATTAAATTGGGCAGAAACACTGGATGAATGAAATACAGATCCAGAAAACGGAGCTTAATTTTTTTTTTTAAACCCTTGTACTTCGGTGTATTGTCTCATAGGTGGAAGATTGGTAAGGGTGGGCAATGGGGGTCAAGTGACTTGCCCAGGGTCACACAGCTGGGAAATGGCTGAGGCCGGGTTTGAACCTAGGACCTCCTGTCTCTAGGCCTGACTCTCACTCCACTGAGCTACCCAGCTGCCCTGGAACTTAATTTTTAAATGGCCAAGAAAATGGCCAAGAATGATAGGACAATCTGGCATAAAAAATCAGTAGGTCACTTAACCTTTTCACTAAATGGGACCAACATCTATTCACTCTCATGTTGAAATCTTGATATTTTCATTGACTTTTGAAAACTCGTCTTCCATATCTAATCATTTATTTCTTGTGTGCTCTGCCTCTACAGTTCTTGCATCTGTTCCCCTTTCTTTCTTCCCTCTATTATCAGAATTGCAGTTTTTTTGCTGTCAGTATTAAAAAGTCTTCATTACTTAGACTGTAACCTCCAAATAAGTCTTCCTATCTCTTCTCACTCCCATCTCTAATCCACTATTCATAGTCAAAATTCTTCAGTGATCTCCAGTTGCCTATAAAGTTTGAATTCCTTTGTCTGTCTTTCAAAGTCTTTTATAATCAGACACTACCCTACCTTTTAGAATAAGAATTGTTCTTTCTTTGAACTCTTTACTCCAAGAGACTGGATTCTTCACTGATCCTCACATATGGCTCCTGCTTTCCTGTTTCTGTTTCTGTTTCTTTGTCTTATGTCTTCATATTTTAAGATCCAACTCAAAAGCCAACTCTATTCTACCCTCTCCATCTCCCAAAAGTTGAAAATGAGTTTTCCTCCCATTGAAGGAAAATAACCCACTGTCCCTCTCTGATGGACATGTCATCCATTATTTAATTGGTGTTTTAAAATTATTTGTTTTTACATGGATTTATAGTCTGTCCCTTCCACTGTCCCACTCCTCAACTAAACAAAGACAAAAAAAAATAAACCTTTATAGCAAATATGCATGGTCCAACAAAACAAATTTCCATGAGTAATGGGCCAAAATATGATGATGTTGATGATGATGATGATGATGATGATGATGATAATTTATAAAGTGCCTACTTTGTGCCAGGGACAAGCACTTTACAAATATTATCTCATTTTGTCCTCACAGCAATCATGGGAGGTAGAATACATTATTATCCTCATTTTACAGTTAAGGAAATGGAGACAGACAGAGGCTAAATGACTAGCCCAAGGTTCTATAACTAGTATATATCTGAGGCTCTTTCCTCATTTTAAGCTCATCATCTCTCTGGGAGGAGGTGAATGACATGCTTCCTCTCCAGTCTTCTGACTAGACTCATGGTTTGTCATTGCATTGATTAGAGGGCTAAAGTCCTATATTACAGTTATCATTGTATAAACTGTTCTCCTAGTCCTGCTCACTTCGCAGTTTTTTATAGGTCTTCTCATTTTCCTTCACCAGTTCTTATGGCACAATAATAATCCATTACATTCAATTTACCACAATTTGGTTAGCCATTTTCAAATAGAAAGATATTCCCTTAGTGTCAGTTTTTGACTACTGTGAAAAAACCTGTATCATCTTTGTTTTATGTATGCCATAACACATGATGTTACAAGTTTTTTTGGGCAAAGATGCTATTTCATCTAAATTTTGTACCTCACCTAGCACCTAGCACAGTAGCCTTGATACTAAGAGTTTTCATACAACAGGCACTTAATAAATGTTTGTTGACTTGAGTGAGATTGAATTTGAACAAAAATTTAAAATGAGATTCAAAAGTAGTCATGAAAAGGCTGTGAAAATAGCCATTGCTGCCACACGTTCTTTTCAGATGTAGCTTATTAATATGGACATGACTGGCTTTCTTGAAGGCTGAGAATAATCTTTGGCAGGTTCCACCATGCTGGAAAGGCTCCAAGGTCATTCCAGGCAATAGACTGAGTGAGTATTTTGAGGGCCAAAGTTGAGAGCTATTTTTTCATCAGTAAGTTGACCTCTTAATTATGATTTCTGTGGCCTTGGCAACCCATCAGACATTTATGTTCTATGATCTTTATTGCTGGAGGATGAACCTACATTGATAGGATCACAGATTCATGGAAAAACAAAGGTGTAGAAAAGCTAGTAATGATCAGGCCCTCTAGTCATATCTTGTTTTATTAATTTCATTAATCACAAGAAACATTGAGCTATAAAGAGAGCAAAGGACAAATGCCAACCTTCAAGAATGTCATTAATTTAATCCTTTATAAGTCCCTCTGACTTCTATAGGTATGTATTGAAGAGATTGCTGCATTACACTTGAATTGAGAGAATTCTATTGAATATCCTCTAGAATCTAAAATACCTCTTCCCATTTCAAATGAATATCAGCAGCTCTATGTGGGTTGTGATCACCATGGATATCTTCCTAGAAAGTGACTTAGCACATTAAACTGTTTCCTATGGCAACATCAGATGCTATTCTATAGGAAAATAAGAGGAAATAGATATAAGAATCACATGGCATTTGATTGAAATTTTATCAACTATTAATCTTTGGAGGGAAAAAAGTCTTATTTCTCTTAATCAAAGTAATTATTGATTGGCTTAAGAAAAAAGTAGTGGCTACCATATGGAAAAGTCTCTTATCTGAATGGATTAGTACTTAAATCCAACTCTCTTCCCTTTGAGACTTAAAAGTAAATTCAAAATTTGGTGATGGAGGAAAATCATTTATGCCTAGGAAAATTCATCTGTTTTTAGAATTCTTCAAAGTAAAATAAACACCAACAAATGGATAATGAACTTTAGAAAAATCTGCTAATGTTCTTTCCCTTAGGGGAAAAAGGAGAAATTAATCAATAATTACTACACAGTGAACATAATTGAAATTAATATTGCTCACTTATCCATTTCCATTCTATTGCTAGAGTCTGTGTGTATATACTTTAAAAAGTAAACAAATAAAAAACATTATATAAAATTCCCCAAACGTAAATCTCCTGGATTAGTTGGTTCTTCTCTCATTAATGTGCATGAGTAAAGAGGTTGAACCTGTAAAACAAGTCACTCACACTCAAACCCAGGAGAAAAGAGAGTGGTAGAGACTCAATCTGAATAAACAACACCATAAAGAGAGATTTTATTGTTTTGCTTAAGTAGTGGATACTTTATGACTCATTCCCCTAGAGCCAGGCAGCCACAACCTCTACCTGGTGCTAGAGGA
The DNA here is from genome assembly GCF_016433145.1 of Gracilinanus agilis. Classification (NCBI taxonomy): domain Eukaryota; kingdom Metazoa; phylum Chordata; class Mammalia; order Didelphimorphia; family Didelphidae; genus Gracilinanus; species Gracilinanus agilis. Next base: position 468,009,968 of record NC_058131.1, on the reverse strand, counting down.
ACCCTGAGAGCTTTAGGGGGAGGAGGGGAAGCATTTCTCATCACTACTAATATTGGCTTAAGTCCCCTCAAACCATCTTTCCTCCCAATGTTAACTGCCAGTGATTAGTTATACTTAACATTAATTCACTTTTACACAATTATTTTTATTTACTTCAAAGATAGCAAGAACAAATGTAGAGACATTTCCATCCAACACCTAAGAAAAAACTTTCCCCTTTTCACCTTGGTTTCTGGGAATTGTGAGTTCACTGTTTTACCATTCAATCTTGAATATTGTTTTACACATTGTTCAATGCTCTACAATACATTAGTCCCTCAAAGTTCATGTCCAAACAAGACATAATCTTCAGAATAAGTCTCCAACTGAGCTGCTGAAAGCCTGGGTCCCCTAGGTCACTCTTGAAAGTCACTCTTTTTTTTTTTTTAAACATTTATTAATATTCATTTTTAACCTGTTTACATACTTTATGCCCCTACTTTCCCCTTCACACCCCCCCCCCCCCCGCTCTCCCCCCACCCATGGCCAACGCACATTTCCACTGGTTGTAACATGTATCCTCGTTCAGGACCTATTTCCAAATTGTTGGTAGTTGCATTGGTGTGGTAGTTTCGAATCTACATCCCCAATCATGTCCTCCTCAGCCCATGCATTCAAGCAGTTGTTTTTCTTATGTGTTTCTTCTCCTACAGATCTTCCTCTGAAAGTAGGTAGTGTTCTTTACCATAAATCCCTCAGAGCTGTCCTGTGTCATTGCATTGTTGCTGGTACAGAAGTCCATTACATTCGATTTTACCACAGTATATCAGTCTCTGTGTATAGAGTTCTTCTGGCTCTGCTCCTTTCGCTCTGCATCACTTCTTGGAGGTCTCTCCAGTTCGCCTGGAATTCCTCCAGTTTATTATTCCTTTTTGCACAATAGTATTCCATCACCCGCATATACCACAATTTGTTCAGCCATTCCCCAATTGAAGGACATACCCTCCTTTTCCAGTTTTTTGCCACCACAAAAAGCACAGCTATAAATATTTTCGTACAAGTCTGTTTATCTATGATCTCTTTGGGGTACAAACACAACAATGGTATGGCTGGATCAAAGGGCAGGCAGTCTTTTATAGCCCTTTGAGCATGATTCCAAATTGCCAGCCAGAATGGCTGGATCAGTTCACAACTCCACCAGCAATGCATTAATGTCCCAATTTTGCCACATCCCCTCCAACATTCATTACTCTCCCCTTCTTTCATTTTAGCCAATCTGCTAGGTGTGAGGTGATACCTCAGAGTTGTTTTGATTTGCATTTCTCTAATTATTAGAGATTTGGAACACTTTCTCATGTGCTTATTGATACTTTTGATTTCTTTACCTGAGAATTGCCCATTCATGTCTCTTGCCCATTTATCAATAGGGGAATGGCTTGATTTTTTATACAATTGATTTAACTCCTTGTATATTTGAGTAATTAGACCCCTGTCAGAGTTTTTTGTTATAAAGATTTTTTCCCAATTTGTTGTTTCCCTTCTGATTTTGACTACATTATTTTTGTTTGTACAAAAGTTTTTTAGCTTAATATAATCAAAACCATTTAATTTACATTTTGTAATTTTCTCTAACTCTTGCTTGGTTTTAAAATCTTCCTTTCCCAGAGATCTGACAGGTATACTATTCTGTGTTCGCTTAACTTATTTATAGTTTCCCTCTTTATATTCAAGTCATTCACACATTCTGAATTTATCTTGGTGTAGGGTGTGAGATGTTGATCTAAACCTAATCTCTCCCATATTGTTTTCCAAATTTCCCAGCAGTTTTTGTCAAATAGTGGATTCATGTCCCAAAAGTTGGGCTCTTTGGGTTTATCGTACACTGTCTTGCTGATGTCATTAACCCCAAGTCTATTCCACTGATCCTCCTCTCTGTCTCTTAGCCAGTACCATATTGTTTTGATGACTGCTGCTTTATAGTATAGTTTAATGTCTGGTACTGCTAGGCCCCCTTCCTTCACATTTTTTTTCATTATTTCCCTTGATATTCTTGATCTTTTGTTATTCCAAATGAAATTTGTTATAGTTTTTCCTAATTCAGTAAAAAAGTTTTTTGGTAATTTGATAGGTATGGCACTAAATAGGTAAATTAATTTGGGTAGAATGGTCATTTTTATTATGTTAGCTCGTCCTACCCATGAACAATTAATGGTTTTCCAATTGTTGAGATCCGGTTTTATTTTTTTGGAAAGTGTTTTGTAGTTGTTTTCGTATAATTGCTGTGTTTGTTTTGGTAGATAGATTCCCAAGTATTTTATATTGTCTAGGGTGATTTTAAATGGTTTCTCTTTCTACCTCTTGCTGCTCTAATGTGTTGGAAATATATAGAAATGCTGATGATTTATGTGCATTTATTTTGTATCCTGCAACTTTGCTAAAGTTGTTGATTATTTCTACCAGCTTCTTAGTTGATTCTCTAGGATTTTTTAAGTATACCATCATATCATCTGCAAACAGTGATAGCTTAGTCTCCTCATTGCCTACTTTGATACCTTCAATTTCTTTTTCTTCTCTAATTGCTATTGCTAGTGTTTCTAGTACTATGTTGAATAATAGAGGTGATAATGGGCATCCTTGTTTTACTCCTGATCTTATTGGGAAGGCTTCTAATTTATCCCCATTGCATATAATGCTTGTTGATGGTTTTAGGTATATACTGTTTATTATTTTTGGGAAGGGTCCTTCTATTCCTATACCTTTCAATGTTTTCAATAGGAATGGATGCTGTATTTTGTCAAAGGTTTTTTCAGCATCTATTGAGATAATCATGTGATTTTTGTTTGTTAAACTGTTGATATGGTCAATTATGTGGATGGTTTTCCTAATGTTGAACCATCCTTGCATTCCTGGTATAAATCCCACCTGATCATGGTGGATGATCTTCTTAATTACTTGCTGGAGTCTCTTTGCTAGTATTCTATTTAAGATTTTTGCATCTATGTTCATTAGGGAGATTGGTCTATAATTTTCTTTTTCTGTTTTTGGTCTACCTGGCTTTGGAATCAGTACCATATTTGTGTCGTAAAAGGAATTTGGTAGGACTCCTTCTTTGTTTATCATATCAAATAATTTGTATAGTATTGGGATTAGTTGCTCTTTGAATGTCTGATAGAATTCACTTGTGAATCCATCAGGTCCTGGTGATTTTTTTCTTAGGGAGTTCTTTGATGGCTTGTTCAATTTCTATTTCTGATATGGGATTATTTAGGTATTCTATTTCTTCTGCTGTTAATCTAGGCAATTTATATTTTTGTAGATATTCATCCATATCTCCTAAATTGTTATATTTGTTGTGATAAATATGAAAAATGATAAAGGCTGGTATAAATATATAAATTGGATCATGGGAAATGTAGTTTTGATACATTTCCCCTGTCCATAGAAATATATACACTTTTAGATGGCATTTTCCCAATTTTCACTTTTACAATTGCCATATAATTGGGCAAAATAGTTTTTAATGATTGCCTTAATTTCCCCTTCATTAGAGGTGAGGTCTCACTTTTCATCTTTAATACTGTCAATTTGGTTTTCTTCTTTCCTTTTTCTTATTAGATTGACCAGTACTTTGTCTATTTTATCTGTTTTTTCAAAATACCAGCTTTTAGTCTTATTTATTAATTCAATAGTTCTTTTACTTTCGATTTTATTAATTTCTCCCTTAATTTTTAGTATTTCTAATTTAGTTTTCATCTGAGGGTTTTTAATTTGTTCCCTTTAATTTTTTGAGTTGCATACCCAATTCATTAATCTCTGCCCTCCTTAATTTGTTAATATATGCACTCAAGGATATACATTTCCCCCTGAGTACTGCCTTGGCCGCATCCCACAGAGTTTGGTAGGATGTCTCATCATTGTCATTCTCTTCAATGAAATTGTTGATTGTTTCTATGATTTCTTCTTTGACAAATTGGTTTTGGAGAATCATATTGTTTAATTTCCAATTGGTTTTTGATTTGCCTGTCCAGGTGCCCTTACTAATTATTATTTTTATTGCATTATGATCTGAGAAGGTTACATTTATTATATCTGCTCTTTTGCATTTGTTTGCAATGATTCTATGTCCTATTAAATGGTCAATATTTGTGAATGTACCATGTACAGCTGAAAAGAAGGTGTATTCCTTTTTGTCCCTATTTATTTTTCTCCACATATCAATTAAATCTAATTTTTCTAGGACTTCATTCACCTCTCTTACCTCTTTCTTATTTATTTTTTGGTTTTATTTATCTAGATCTGAAAGAGGAATATTTAGATCTCCCACTATTATGGTTTTACTATCTATTTCCTTCTTGAGCTCTGCCAGTTTCTCCTTTATGAATTTGGATGCTATACCACTTGGTGCATATATACTGATCAGTGTTATTTCCTCATTGTTTAAACTGCCTTTAATCAGGATGTAATGACCTTCCCTGTCTTTTTTAATCATATCTATTTTTACTTTGGCTTTGTCAGAGATCATAATAGCCACTCCTGCCTTCTTTTTCTCATTTGACGCCCAAAAGATTTTGCTCAAGCCCTTAACCCTAAACTTGTGTGTGTCTACCCGCCTCATATGTGTTTCTTGTAGACAACATATGGTAGGATTTTGGTTTCTGATCCACTCTGCTATTTGCTTCCGTTTTATGAGTGAGTTCATCCCATTCACATTCAGAGTTACAATTATCAGTTGTGCATTCACTGACATTTTTGTATCCTCCCCTAGACCCACCCCTTCTTCTTACACTATCTTCTTTTAAACCAGTGGTTTGCTTTGAGCTGGTATCCCTTATCCCCTCCCTTGATTGACTTCCCTTTCTTACCCCTCCCTTGTTATTCCCCTCTTTTTGTTTTTTAAAGGCCTAATGAATTCCCCCCCCCCCCCTTCTTCTTCTCTTTTTTGACCTCCCCACTCCCCTGCTCCCTTTGGTTTGTCCCTTCTGACTTGCTCAGTAGGGTTAGATAGAGTTTTTTATCTGAATGGATAATAAAGCTACTCTTCCCTCTCCAGGTTGATTACACTGAGAGTAAGGTTTTATTATTCCCTCTTAATGCTCTCTTCCTCTCCTTCTTATAATAGTATTTATCTCCTCCCCTTCCCATGTCCTCTTTGTGTGTAATAGAATATCCTATTTTTCTTATTTACTCAGATTTTTCTTGGTGTTCCCTATTATTCCCCCCCTCTTTCCCACCCCCATGTCATCTTAGACCATTTAGTATCCTATCTTCTCACTATGAATTATTCTTCTGGTTGCTATAATAGTGAATATTATAATAGTGAATAGAGTTCACTACAGAGAATTATACATAGCATTTCTCCACATAGTAATACAGATAATTAGATCTTATTTAAGCCCTTAAAGAGTCAAATTTAAAAAATTATAAGTTTTCTTTCTTTTCCCTCTGTTTCTTATTTACCTTTTCATGTTTCTCTTGATTTTTGAGGTTAGGTATCAAACTTTCCATTTAGTCCTGATCTCTTTTGTGCAAAAACTTGGAATTCTTCAATTTTGTTGAATGCCCATACTTTCCCCTGGACCCTAGGTCACTCTTGAAAGTCACTCTTTGGTCCTCAGAGCATCAATCTGCTAAATTCAAACTCTTGGATGCTGGGATAGTGAGATGCTCAGAATTTAATTCTCCTTGATCTTTTGAAACTCACAAGCTCAGCCTCCAAACCTTCTACTTAAAATGGAAAAGAATTATAAATTCAGAGGATAAGGACCATTTCACAGGGTCACAGGTCAGCTTCAAGATGTCTCACCTCCTTAGCAAAGGAGTCAACTGGAGAAAAGAGCAGCTAAAGAAAATGAGAATTGCTGAGGCTCTGGTCTTTCCTTCATTCTGAAAGAAACTGGCTATGAAATCAGTTGAAAAGTCTTCTCCTAATCAAGGGTTAGCAGATCAGAACCAGTTACACAATGTCTACATATTTCAAGATCTGTCCAAATCAAACCCATTACATATCATCCCAACTCTTTCCGAAGCAGGCTCTCTGGTCTCTCCCATGTAAGGAATTTGCATCAGCTGAGCACATTGATTCATTCTATGCACCCACTAGTCTCTTTTATATTTTACTATATTTTTCACAGAGAAGAATTTTTATTTTTTTGGGGAAAAGGGAACAACTTTCAGGAGGAGGGCAGTAATAGATAAAAAAGAAAAGAAAGAAGTAACCATAAAAATAAAAAGAAGAAAGAAAGAATGGAATACAGATACATAAGACTAACTACTCAGTTAAATTTAAGATGTACTTAAAAGAAAATCTATATGTATTGGAGATTCATAGTTTCATAGGCAAAAGAAAGTTTACATCTGATAATGGTGTGCAAAAGATAGGCTTTCCTTCAAATAGAATAAGAATGTTAATACTAAGTCTTTAAAATGAATATCCCTAAAATTACTTAGGGTAACTAAATCCTGTCACTGGGAGCAGATGTGGATTGTGCTATTAATCAAGGCAAATCATTAAGCATTAATTATACTTTGTAATAGAATAATTGCTTGGTTAACCTAAACTGCAATAAGAATTCTACCCCTACTCTGATCAGGATCAGCTTATTGAAATTATGTCACAACTTGTATTTATAGCCATTAAATACATTAAATGCTAAAAAGAACTCAATTTCCTTTTGCAAGGATAAACAATCACTGATTATAAAAGAGAGAAACATCATGTTCATCACACTTCAGGACTTCAACAAATTTGTTGATAATTCAGCAAAGGTAGTTGAAAAAGTAAATAGCTGGAAAATAATCAGCATCACTATTTCATAGGCAAGGCCATACTATCTTTTTTAGCTATTTAAAGTTGGCATGTTTACAGTGCTGCAGTTTGCCAAATTTATTACATTTATTAAACTAAAAATCCAATTTTTATCCATTTTATAACTCAGTGACTGAAGCTGATGGTTTAATGACCTTTTAAGAGCTAAAAAGAGAGCTAAAAATAGGATTACATCTTACTTTTTTTCTTTTCTTCGGTGTCATACTTTTCAGACATAGATCATATACCAATGACTCCTTAAACTCTTATATTCTGTCTTCTCTCCTCAACAATCTTTGATGTTTTTCAAGTATAGATCTTGTATTAGTATCACTATGTCAAAGGATATGCATAGCATAAGAATTTTTCTATGGCGCAAGTCCAAATTGCTTTCTATTGGACCAGCTCACAATTCCACTAACAATGCCCAAATTTACCTATTCTCTCATAATTTGCCATTTGTTATTTTTTCTTTGTTGTCAAATTTGTCAGTCTGACAAAGGTGCATTGGAATCTTGGTATTTTAATTTGTATTCTAAATATTATTCATTTAGACCATTTTTATATGACTATTAATAGCTAGGATTTCTTGAAATATTACGTTGAGGTGCTTTTGGTCATGGTTTTCAAGTAGTGCAGTGATTCTTAAATTATTTTTTCATAATCTGGTTTCCAGATTATTTGTTTTTGCCATGTTTTTTATTTTCTTTTATTTTTTTAGTCTTTTGATTTTGTTCTTAACATGTCTATGCTGTCTGGTAGAATCATTTAATTCTATTTGGTTCATTCTAATTTTCAAGGAATCTGTTGCTTGGGTAATGTTTTGCACTCATGTGTCAAATTGTTCATTCTCTTTCTTATTATTTCTTCATAGCTGTCATATTTTTCCCAAGGCTCTCATTTGTTTTTTTTTAATCATATTAAATACTTTTTTAAATGCTTATACATCTCTCCAAGAATTTTCATTGAACTTGCACAGAATCTGTGTTTTTCTTTAAACCTCAATATATCTGGGTGGGACATAGCATCTGATCCCATTTTAAGTAGAGGGAATCTGCCTTTTGTCTATATTTTAACCCTCACATCTTCGATCCTAAATTTCCTCCACACTCTTTGACATATAAAATAAGAAAAATGTTTCTAATAATTCTTTCAAATTAGCAATGGCCTCAAATTACGGCTGTGCTACTAATTACGTAGATTGAAGAAATAGTTTAGGTATTTAGAACAAAGTCATTCTTTTAGAATTCTGCTGATAAAACATATTAGGAAAGAAAATGGAAAGAACAATGGATATGGAATCAGAGAGTCTGGGTTCAATGCAAGTACCCACCCCTGGTACTTACTCCCTGTCTGATCATAGTTAAATCCCTTCACCTCTTTGTCCCTTCGTTCCTCAGAAATTGAACTAAATGATCTCTAATATCTTTTAATTCTCTCTCTACATTTATGACTTTATGATCCTGTTAACTAGTCAGTTGATTAATTTTTAAAGGGTTTATTAGTCTATCATACATGCACATACATACACACATCCAATTATATATTTGAACACATTCAGTCCATGATTACCAGCAATGATTAAAGCTGGTACATTCTAATGATATCATAGAGAAGCAAAGAATTTTTAGGGTACTTAGTAAAGTGTTCAGAAACTTTTCCTTTTTTATTAAAAAAAATCACCATCTTGATGTATATATCTTTTATATTATCCCTCTCTGTGTTCACTGAAGCACACCCATGCCTTGTCTGACATTTCTATTGCTTCCTTTATTGGTCTAACATTGGGCAGGATCAGTCTTTTTACTTTGATGGCCTTTGATATAACATTTGGATATCTTTAAGATTCCTGACCTTCTTTTGATGCTATTTCTATGTCTTTAGTCTAGGAAAGGGGACTTTTTTGGTTTCCTTATCTAGGTTTACTCCTTTTTAAAAAAATCTTCACTATTTATCTTTTATTTTTTCTAAACCTAACAAATACAGGAAAAGAATGTTTCTTTATAAAAAAATAGAACAGAAAAAAACATTATATATTAAAATTATATTTTTTTATATACAGGTTACTTGTTAAAAGTATATAATATATTGAGGGGCAACTAGGTGGCTCAGTGGACCTCCTAATTGTGTGACCCTGGGTATGTCACTTAACCCCCATTGCCCAGTCTTTACCATTCTTCTGCCTTGGAATCAATATATAGTGCTGTTTCTAAGAGGGAAAGTAAGGTGTTTTTTAAAGTATATAACATAATGAAAATTTACTTTTTAAAACTGTTCTACTTGTTTATATTTCCTTCTGATATTCCTTCTATTCTCTTCTATGCATTTAAAAATGTTTCAATAACCCTCTTTTCTTTTTTGGAGGGGGCAACACTATTGCTGACTTTCATTTTATTAAGATTTATTAAGTACACATATTTAGCATCCAGTTTCATTTCTTAGTTTACAATGATATGGTAAAAGCAGTGACCATCAACTGTCACCTTTCATATGTTGATGGCCAAAAAAAGTAACTATGTTTGAAGCCCTGGAAAAAAATTGCTAAGCCATCAGCACTCCCATGTCAAAATGATCTGTGTAATTGACAATATAAGTAACAAAAGACACAAAGCAGAAATAGAAAACATTACTTTCCATTGTGCCAATATTTGTAAATGGTTCAATCAGTATGCTTAGTCTTTAACAATTTAGGATCAGGCACTGCCACATTTAACATAGCTTGAGAGCATAAGAAAAAAAATTTATATATATATACACCCATGCATCAAATGAATTCTTATAGGTTTAATCATGAAGAGTTCCTTCTAATAATTTATATGCCTCATATTTGCCCTCATCAAGAAAACTCTCTGGTAGCATTCGAATTTTGTTCATTACTAACTCTCCTTTTAAAACTACAAAACCCATGCAACATTAAATTCATGTTACTGAGATCTAAAGATTTATGATTTTAAGGCATCTTCAAAGTTCTCAAAATCCTTCATCCACTTCTATCTCTCTCTTAGAGATAGTACATTTTCAGTGTAATCACTCACTAATACACATTAAGCAATCATAAACTCTAAAGCATGTAAAGACTAGAAAGGATTCCTATCTAAACCCTAGAAGCAAGGTAATGCTTCTATTTCCTTTTTTTTTTTTTTTGCTTACAACTTCAAGTTTGAAAGTTTTCCTTTTTATTTATGAACCTAAAACATTAACATGAACCCACAAGAGCATTTCCCCATACAAAAATAAGAGTGAAAGATGTTTGCTTATAAAACAAAATATATACAATTATTTTTAAAACCCATACTTTCTGTTCTAGTAACAGCACTAGGACAGGAAGGCAAGGGCTAGGCAAAGTGAAGTAACTTACCCAGGGTCACACACAGAAAGTGTCTGAGGCCATATCTGAACCCTGGTCTTCCCAGACTCCAAGCCTGGTGCCTTACCCACCCTGCAACTTAGCTGCCCCCAACACAATTATTTTTAATCTAAGATATTGTTAAGAAAGATATATACAAAACTTTTTTGAACATTTCAAATTGAACATAGTAGTTTCCGAGTTATCTTGCTTGTCTTTACCTCGTTCCGAGTTTCTTCTTTTCTATTTATTTTTTGATTCATTAATATTTTGTATCCTCTTTTCCTCTCTTTCCTTTCTTCCTTCCTTCCTTCCTTCCTTCCTTCCTTCCTTCCTTCCTTCCTTCCTT
>NC_058131.1:467925119-467999102 GCF_016433145.1 Gracilinanus agilis | reverse complement strand
TCTCTCTCTCTCTCTCTCTCTCTCTCTCTCTCTCTCTCTCTCTTTCTCTCTCTCTCTCCATAGCCTCCCAATTTTGCAATCAACCCTGAACTAAAGTTCACCTTTACAACAAATAAGTATATTTCTGAAGAGGTATCTCATTTTGCATCTCTACTCTATCACCTCTCTGAATGGAGTGGAAAATGTATTTCATTTTAAGTCCCTTGGGGTTATGTTTTCTAGTTCTATAAAGTAAACACTTAGAAGTTTGATTGGTATGGAACTGAATCTGTAAATTAATTTGCATAGTATTGACATTTTTATTATTTGGCATTGCTGAACCATGAGCAATTACTCTCTCTCCAATTATTTGGGCCTGGCTTTATTTCTGCAAATATAGCTACAAATATATTTTGTAGTTGAATTCATGTAATTCCTGATCTGTGTGTGTCTTGCCATGTGAACTCCCAGACATTTATTACATTCTATAATAGTTTAGAAAAGGTTTTCTTCATCTACTTGTTTTAGCTAGGTATTGTATATAATATAAAGGCTTTTGTTCATTTGTCTTATATCCCGCTACTTTACTGAAATTTTTTTTCAATTAATTTTTTATTGATCTCTAGTCTCTAAGTAAACCATTATATCACTTGCAAAATATGATGATTTTGTTTCTCTTTGCCTATGGTTATTTCATTCCTATTTCTAAAACTATAACTAGTAATAGTAGTTGACAATCCTTGCTTTACCCCTAATTTTATTGGAAAGTCCTCTTTATTTTATATTCAGGGCTTAAGAGAGATACCAATTTCTATATCAAAGAAAGGTTCATTTATTTATATATCTCGTTTTATTTGCCAATTCAAGTAAGGGAAGGATGTCTTCAGTTTCATTTTTCTCTCTTTCAGAATCTGTATTTTTGTTTTGGGCAGGGTTTGTTTTGTTTTGGTTATTGCTTTTTTCATTTTTAGTTGCAGGTATAATTTAGTGATTTATTCTTTTTTCTTTTGTTGGTAAAATATTTAGATATAAATTTCCCCCTAAATCTTTTAATGACTACATTACAAAATTTTTTGCATGCTTATCTCATTTATATGATTTTCTTTAGTAAAATTATCTGTTATTTCTATTATTTTTTTTACCAATTCTTTAGGATTAAATTATTTAACCTCCATTTAAATTTGAATCCATTCTTTTTTAAAATTCTGAAATTAATAAATGCAAAATAAAATAAACACTTTTCCATAAAAATTAGAACAGAAAAAGAACATTGTGCATTAAACTATAAATATCTATGTAGAGTGTTCTTTTCTCTTTAAGTAAACAGTGAATTCTACATTCTGTCATACTTATTTCTATTTCTTCCTTGGCTTTCTATTTCCTTCTATGCATTTAAAGGTGCTTTAATAGACATTCTGAAGGGATAGATCCACAATAGCAGAGAAAGTATCAGAATCCTCCTGTCCTCTTCCAAATTGCCCTCCAAGCAATTTAAAAAAACACCTTACTTTTTGCCTTAGTAACAACTCTAAGGCAGAAGAGCAAGGGCTAGGAAAATAGAGTTGTGACTTGTCTAGAGTCACATAGCTAAGAAGTATTTGTGGTCACATTTGAACCTAGGTCCTCCTCACTCCAGGTCTGGTTCTCTATCCATCATGCCACCTAGCTGCTCCCCTCAAAATAACTTTTACATAATGCTTCAAAACAAATTCTAGAGTGACAGAACCAACAAATAGATGGAGTGAGATTTTCAGCCCAAGACAATTTAGAAGGCTGGCATGAAAGTTTTGTTGCATCAGTGTGGGAGTGGAGCTCAGACAATTACTCCACAGAGACACCACCTCAGCGAGCCAATGCATGTCTTGGGGGTAGCTGAATCAGCAGCAACAGCTTCTGGAGTTCTCAGGCCACTGATGCTAAGGAGGTTGGACAACTGATCAGTAGGAGATTACAGGACTCCCTTTCCTGGCTCTGGGTACCAGACTGTCGCATTGCCCATATGCAGATCCAGGTAGCAGTCCTGTATCATAGTCCTAGTTTGAGGATATCCCAGGGTGAGGATGAGCACTAGGACACCAGTGCTTGTGCCTCAGGGAAGCATAGTTCTAGGTTGGAAAAGAGTACTTGTAATCCCTCATTGACCAGAGCACAAGGCAGAAGAGTATTAAATACACCTCTCCTTAGATTGTACGACCTTGGAAAAACCAAAAACTTGTAGATCCCTAAAGTTAGCTCTGAAAGCTACTGCATAAGGAACTTGACACTTGGGATAGTGTCCCCTTCTCATCACAAAAACAGAGCTCAACTTTAACAATTTTTTAAAAATTAAAAGTATAAGGATGATATTAGAAAATAAGTATTGTTTTATTAGTTTAGAGATAAGAAATAGAAAAGCTGGCTTAAGAAAGAAATGGAGTTTCAAATAGAGCTGAAAGAGAGTGTTAATTTCAACTGGTGGCAGTTATAACCATTATTTCTATGACGGTTACACACTATGGCCATGGCATTCCAAGTGTGGGCTTCTGGCAGTCGAGAGAGCCACACGCAGGTTCTTTCTCTCTCAGGGCTTTGCACATGTAAAATCTATACCACATTGTTTACTATCTTATTGTGGAGTTTAGGGAAAGGACAGAGGTGCTGAGAATTCAAGACATAATTTTTTAAAAAACCAAATATTAAAAATTGTTTTGATAATTAATTGAGAAAATATAAAAATAAAATAATTTTAAATAAAAATGATTTAATGATTTCCTTTCTTTCCTTACTATTTTTCTTTGGATAATCCCAATGGTATAACTCACCTCAACAACTCCTCTCCAAAAAATATTTTAGAAAAAAAGGAGAAAATATTTGTAACAAATATATTTACTAAAGCAAAGCATTCTCACATTGTGTCAAAAATGTCTCCTGCCTTATGAGTCCATTACTTCTGTCAGGAAATAGGGAACATGCTTCATCATTGGTCTGGAATCGTGGTTGGTTATTACATTAAATGTAATGCTTTAGTCTTTCAAAGTTTCTTTTTTTAAATAATGTTTTAATTATAAAAATCATTCTTTTTGTTTTCCTTACTTCACTATGCATCAATTCTTAAGTCTCACCAGCTTTATCTGAAATCATTCTTATTCACTTTTTAAGGCACTATATTACATTACATTCATATACCATAATTTGATAATCATTTCCCAATTGAATGATACTCCACATTTAGATCTCTTTCAAACTACATTTCCCATGATTCCTCTTGCATAATCACGTATACAGGAAGTATAATAACGTAAGGAGAAGAATAAAAGGAAGTGCCTGAAAGGGCACAACCTCTTTTTCCAGCTAAAGCAGCTTGGTGGGCAGAAGTAATGGCACGACTTTTGAACTAACTCAATAGGCAATGGCTTCATTTTTCTAAATGGCTTTCAATAAACCCTTTGAAACCATGATATTTTAGATTTTATCACCCTATATTAATTTTATTTCTTACATGGTCTTAAGTGACCATGAAGGGACCTCAAAATTAGTTTAAGGACTCCCAAATTTCCAATATCACATTTAGTTTCTAGTTCTTTGTCATAACAAAAAAAGCTGCTATAAATGTTTTTATATCCATGGATTCCACTCCTCTCTCTTTGATCTTTTTGGGGAATGAAACTAGTTCCAAATTGTCTTAAAGTTATTATTCAGTTGTTTCAGTCATGTTTATGACAGCATTTGGGGTTTTCTTGGCAAAGATATTAGAGCAGTTTACCATTTCCTTCTCCGGTTCATCTTACAGATGAGGAAACTGAAGCAAATAGGGTTAACTGAGTTGCCCAGGATCACACAGCTGGTATATGAGACTGGATTTGACCTCAGGAAAATGATTGTTTCTGACTTTGTACTCCACACTATTCTATATCTATTGTAACATGTAGCTGCCCCTCTTTTCTCATTAGCCAAAACCTTATTTTGATTGCTGTGAGCTGTCTCCCAGTTTGAACTGCTATTTATGTATATATTTCTACCTGTAGCAATGAGGCAAAAAGTGATGGATCAAATTGTATTATTATTATTATTATTATTGAAACTACAAATACAACTCTTAATTTGATAGACTTAAAAAGAAGAATTTTAAAAATTATGTTTGGATTATTGTAATGCTTCCTGCTTACTTATAAAGTTATTAGTTTTTTTTAAAAGGTAGATCCTTTTTTTTACACAGAATTGTAAATATGCTTGTCAATAAAGAAGCAGATTTTTTCTCCTTTTTTCTTGACTTCTGCAAAAGTTTTTGCACCCCTCAAAGATAACAGCAGTAGCCTCTGTCAATGTTTAAAAATATCCAGGTTGGGCTGAAGCAACCACTACCTCTCAATGTCACTGAATATATATCTCCTTTAAGTTAATTATTTTCCTTCAATTGCAATTTTAAAAAATTAACAATTTTCTTTTCTTTCCCTCCCATGGCTCTTCCTCTCAATAGAAAAAAGACAATCCCCACTTTTTAAAAAGCAGAGGTATTCATTTTTATATATAACAATGTAATGTAACATAATGGTCATGTAATATGTATTACTTGTTATAAAATATGTAACAAATTATAATAAATATGCTTACCAGAGATGAATAAATTCTTACATTAGCTATGTTCAAAAATCTATGTCTTATTCTTTTTGTTTCCCCTTCCTCCTACCCCTCCTTCTCCAAGAAGGTAGGCAATATAATATAGGTTGTACATATATTATCATATACTACATATTATCTTGTTCATCATGCTGTAAAAGAAGAGACAAAATTTATGCAGAAAATAAAATAAGGAATGGTATGTTTCAATCTCCATTTGGACTCTGTCTTTTCCTTCTACAGTGATAGATATCCTTTTTCTTCTTGAGTCCCTTGTAGTTGTCCTGGATTCTTTCCTTGTTGAAAATGGTTAAGTCATTTGAAATTTATCATTCTACATTATTGTTGTGACTATGTACAATGTTTTCCTGGTTCTGCTTGCTTCACTTTGCATCACTTCATGTATGTCCTTCCAGGTTTTTTTGTGATCATCTTGCTTGTCATTTCTTATGGCACAATAGTTTTTCATTCTAATCATATACCACAACATATTCAGCTATTCTCTAACTGATAGACATCCCTTCAGTTTCCAGTTTTTTGCTACCACAAAGAGAGCTGCTATAAAAATTTTAGAATATATAGTTTCTTATCCTTTTTCCTTGGTCACTTTAGAAAATAAACCTAATAGCGTATTACTGATTCAAAAGGTATACTCAGTTTTGTAACTCTTTGAATATAATTCTATATTGTTTGGGTCACCTCTTCTTCAGCAAATATGCATAATCAAGCAGAATTGATCCCCACATTAGCCATGCCCAAAAATGTATGTGTCACTCTGTATCTTAAGGCCATCACTTTTCTATCAGTAGATGAGTAGCATTCTTTGCTACTTTCCTTTGAAATCATAGTTGGTCATGGCATGGATCAGAGTTCCCAAGACTTTCAGTTTTTTGTCTTTACAATATTGTATAGATTATTGTATAACTTGTTCTGGTTCTGTTCATTTGGCTCTGCATCAGTTCACACGAATTTTCCCACATTTTTAAAAAATGTGACTCCTGTTGCATATCTGAAATATGTTATAAAACTTTGTAGTTTTTCAAAGTAATTCCAAGTTATTGGCTCAAACAATACTCCACACCTTTGTAATAGATCATTATGCATAAGAATAAATATTATATTTTATTATTATTTATACAGAATATTTGGATTCCAAATAGGAAAAAAGTACGTCTTCATCATAACATTTGCCATATATTTGTATGTTAATAAATACTTTTTTTTCTAAAAACATCTTTGTTACCCATTTGTCAAAAATTTGAGTTAAAGCCAATCATCATATTTTTTCATATAAATGGCAAATTGTACATTCATGTTTTACTTAAATCAAATTTGACTCTCATGGACCTGAGCCACAAATGTTTTCTGAGGAAGGGAGAAAAAATAAACAGAAAATTTCCTTTAAAAATTGTAAACGGAAACTTTTCACAAATTACCTTTCTAAAAGGTAAGGTTATTTAGAGTGCTCAAAAGAGCATCATTCTTTACATCAAATAGAGCAAGTTCTGGGATAGAAAGAACATTGCGCCAAGAGGCAATTTCTCAGCAAGATGTTAACATCTGAACACAAAGTGATGTGTCTACAAGTAGAACCGCTGAGCTGAAAACAACCTGGGTGTGAGTCAGAGAATATTAGGACAGGCCCTGTCCACCAGAAATACAGACTTGATTGCATGTGACTTCTGTCATGTCTGGAGAAATCAAGAGCTAAACATAAAAGCAAGGCAACAGAAATGTTTCCAAATGAGCCATGCAACCTCTGAGGCAGGTCATCTGGCAGCCAGTCAGATTCAAAGGGAAAGCATCAACATGCCTCATTTAGAGTCTTCAGTCATAGGGATTCTTCATTAATCCTTCAGAAAGGAAAAAAGGGAAACTTCATTTTCCAAGTTGTGATCACATCCTCCGATATGGATCCCTCTCTCCTCTTTGGCTAACTGGTGTCTGTGAGCGCTGGCTCAGGCTCATTAGCATCTTTAGGATCCTAATGACCCACTCAGTAGCAGTAAATGAAAAACTAATCCTTATTTCATACCATTGACCCAAAAGGATTTACTAACTCATGCTACCCTGCAATCAGGCTTGTAAGAGGGAGATTACTGTCAGTTAATACAGTAAATCTTCACATTCCAATCTGCTACAGTAAGGAGTATTTAAAGCTTATTTCCTTATTATGTCTAAGTGTCTTAATGCTCACTGTAGAGAAGTTTTGATAGGGCTTCTAGCTTTTTGAGTTAGGTAGTACGGAAGATTTAGGCTGGCCCTTGGCAGGAAGACAAGTTCAAATCCTTCTTCAGACACTTAATAGCTGTACAACCCTGAACAAATTACTTAACCTGTTTGCTTCAGTTTTCTCATCTGTAAAATGAGAATGATAATAATAGTATTTACCTGCCAAAGTTGTTGTCAAGATCAAATGAAACAATAATTGTAAAGTACTTAGAACTGTGCCTGATGCATTTTAAATGCTATATAAATGTAAGTTATTCAGAACCAGGAGAAAATTATACACAATAACTGAAATATTTTGGAATGATCAAATGCAATAGACTTTGCTACTAATAGCAATACAATGATCCAGGACATTTCTGAGGGATTTATGAAAAAGAATGTTATCTACCATCAGCCTGTTGGTATCAGAATGCATATGGAAGGATATGATTTATCACTTGTTCATCTGGGTTTATGTTTTGGGGTTTTGGTATGGAAATAGGTTGTGAGTGATAATACATGTATAGCCCAGTGGAATTGTTTATCAAGTCCAGGAGCAGGGAGGGAAAAGGAGAGGAAGACAACATGAATCATGTAACCATGGAACACTTATGTGTAAATGTGTTATTGGAATAAAATAAAGTCAAAAATTAAAACATGAATAATATGGAAACATGTTTTGAGTGATAATACATGTATAACACAGATTGAATTGCTTGTCAACTCTGGGAGTAGGGAGGGACACGACACGAATCACATAAATTTGGAAAACTTATGTGGAAATTTGTTATTAAAATAAAATAAAGAGAAAACTAAAAATAAGTAAATAAATGTAATCTATTATTATTCTTTTTTAAATCCCATATTACAAGGTTGCTGTGAGGACTAAGTGAGAAAATAATTGTCAAATACTTAGAACAGTGACTCATACATTTTAAATGCAATATAAATGTAAGCTATTATTATTATTGTTATTTTAAAATCCTATATTATAAGGTTGTTGTATCAAATGAGATAATTGTAAAACACTTCACAAAGAACCTAGCACATAGCAAGCTGTATATAAATGTTATTAGTCATTATTATTATCTTTAAAATGAGGATAATAATAGAGCCTACCTCACAACTTGT
The DNA here is from genome assembly GCF_016433145.1 of Gracilinanus agilis. Classification (NCBI taxonomy): domain Eukaryota; kingdom Metazoa; phylum Chordata; class Mammalia; order Didelphimorphia; family Didelphidae; genus Gracilinanus; species Gracilinanus agilis. Next base: position 467,991,185 of record NC_058131.1, on the reverse strand, counting down.
TGAGAGGATCAAAATGAATGTTTCCAAAGTGCTTGCAAACCTCAGAGAACTATATATAATGCTAGCTATTAAAATTATTTTGCCCTTCAAATTACTTGTGTCAAATAATAATAATAATTGTAAGGACTTACATAGTGCTTTAAGCTTTGCTAAATCCTTTACAAATATTATCTCATTTTATCCTAATGACAACCCTGAGAAGTAGGTACTATTATTATTTACATTTTACAGTTGAGGAAACCAAGGCAGGCAAAAGTTAAATGACTTGCCCAAAGTCACACAGCTAACATGTCAGGCTGGATTTAAGCTCAAGCATTCCAGGTCTCAGGGGCATTGCTAAATCCACTGTTCCATATACCTGCTCTAAATCAAGTTATATCTACTGGAAAAGTGAAACTTGGACAAATCAGATGAACAGTGGGTCACTTTTATATCCACATTAAACTTTCAACCAAAAGAAATGGTTTTTTTTTCATTCCTACAGGGTGATTTGGCTCAATCAATTCTAAAGACATTAATATCCTTACTCAAGGACTCATGAAAGAGTGCCTCATTATCTTTTCTGGAACAGAGGTCATCTTTCCTCTTTTCTGAAAGTTGCCTTTCCTTTACCTTGCCAACACCTCTTTTAGGTGCTTATGTAAACAGATGTTTGATTCATTTATTTCTCTAAATTAAATGTTCATTTTCTTAAATAGTAGAATGTTACTCCTTTGGGAGTCTTTCTTTGGGAAGATAAAAGTCCAAAAAGCCTTAGCTAACTCCCAAATGTCTTACAACTTAAATGGCTTTAATTTGAAAAAAATCATCTTGTGGAATGTGAAGAACACAGACCCTCCACCTTGAGGGGAAATAATAATTGTGCATAGAGATGAAGTGGGAAGAATATTAGACAGGGAGTCAGGAGACTTGGCTTTGATTCTAGACCCAGAAATTTACTAACTATGGGATGATGGACATGTCACTTAACCTATCTGAGTTCCAATATCCTCATCCATGAAGTAGTAACAATAATATTATTCTATCACTCTCTAGAGTTGTTATGAAATTTTTAAGCCTTAAACTGCTATTATATGTAATATATGTGGGAGTCTCACATATCAAGGAAAACCAATACTTATTCATTAATTCATTAGTTAATTAATCAAATGGAGGTGGCTAGGTGTCAAAAGTGGATTGAGTGCCAGGTCTAGAAAAACCTGAGTTAAAATCAGGCCTGTAGCTCTGGGTTGCTTGGAAAGTCACTTAAACTCTGTTTGCCTCAGTTGCCTCTCTATAAAATGAGGCTAATAATAGCATCTTCTAGAGTCTTATGAGGATGAAATGAGATTATTGTAAAATGTTTGGCACATAGTGTGTGATGAATAATTGTTAACTATTACTATACTAAGCATCTACATTGTGCCTGGCACTGTAAAATACAAAGGCAAAATAGTTCTCACCCTCAAGGAGCTCACAGTTTAATTTGGGAGTGTTGCAGGGGTGGGAGAAAAACATTTAAGAACTATGTTCAGACAAGATACCTACAATATTGGGAATCATCTCAGAGATTGGTAAAGTGGTATAGGCCAAATGTGTGAGACTCACTCTGTGTGGGGACTCCCAACTCCCAACTCCCCTGTGGAAAGGTTAGTGCTAGAAATCCCCCCAACACTTGTCAGGACAGGACAAGTACAGCTCTGTACCTCAGGCTAATGTGGCAGAAAGTCTTCAGCTTCAAAGGCTCTGGGAAGACTCTGTCTCATCTACCAACTATACCTCACAACCAAGCCTAGTTGTCCTTCCACAGCAGCACCAAAGCCAAGCTGCCTCAGTGCCAATTCCTTACCAACCTGAGCTTTTCTTTGGCTCCATTTTCTCCATGCCTCTCTGTAACCACGTTTATGGATCTATGGGATAATTCAGATTCATATACTCCTTTTCTCTTTGTTTCCAGTGCTTAGCACATAGTAATCACTTAATAAATACTAGTTGACTTGACTTCTCCCTTCCATCCCACCTTCTGCTGAAGAGGAAACCGTCTTTTATTTTTTTAAGGGATATTATTTACAAAGGGGGAGCTGAGTGCGGATTGAATCATTCTTTCTTCACTTGATTTTTTTTTTTTTACTTTTTTCCCAAGGCTAATATGAAAATGTTTTGCCTGATATACATATTTGATATATTGCCTGCCTTCTCAATGGGAAGATGAGGAGTTGGAGAGAGGGAGAGAATTTGGAACTCGAAATTTTCAAAAATGAATGTTAAAATGAAAGTATAATTGTTTTAAAAGAGAGAACAAAGCATAACCCAGATCAAATTGCCTGTCAGCACCAGGTCAGGGAAGGGAGGAAGGGAGGGAGACGAATTTGATCATATAACCTAGGAAAACTTATGTGGAAATTTGTTATAATATGTAATAATAAATAATTACCAATTAGTAATAAATACATTAAAAAAAAGGGAACTAAGGATAAGCACTCCCCACGTGTAATGAGTTAGGGTGAGGTATGTAGAGTCTATATAAATAGAGCACAGAACTAAGCTATAGACTTGCATAAGTCCTGGGAGAACTCTTATCTGGTGACTAGCAATAGTAAATTGCAGCCCAAAAGCCTGGGGCAAAGCTGAAAGTGACACCCTGACTCAGTAGCTCCAGTGCCCCCAAATCCACAGCTCTCACTCAACACAGTGCTTATCCTTTACAAGCATGTGTTTGCCTCAAAGGCTTCTCCATGTTTAATCAAGGAGATAATTATGGTTTAAGTTTTATATGCTCTCCTGTTGATGGGAATCTAAATGGATCCTTCTTGATTCCATTTCCACTCCTCAGTTCACACTGAAAAGCAATGCTATCCAACAACTTTTTTGATTCTGAAATGAAACACCCCAAAATGAGAATTTCCATATACACAGAACAACATAAAAATACTGCTATATGTGAAATCGTTAATCTATTTCATGACACTTGCTTTTCTTAAAGCATAAAATAAGTCCCATGAGTTACTTTCAAAATTGTCCTGCTTGTCTATACTTCCATCTAAACTTTCTCTACTGTGCATTTCAAAACATTTTTTTCATAGGTTTTTTTCTGGACATCATTACTGCTAACTCCAACTCTTCCCTCCAATTTGTCGCCCCCACCAAATGGCCAAAATTAAAGACAATCTTGTAATAAATCCAAATCCCAGACTTGGATTACTCCTACTGTTTGTTGCCTTTACTCCTATCTAGACACCTCTGAACAAAGCTGGTGAAAATCACAATTACAATGCTATGTCTAATAAATTTGTTAAATAATCTCATCTGGGTCCTCATTGTAGCAAGGCAATCTTTTTATAACTCCCTAATTGATTCCCTGTCTCACTCCCCTTTTTGGTTTTTCCAAACCCATCCATCCAGAGTCAAATCTCTTATAACTGCCTTCCCCTGCACCAATCAGTAGAGAACCTTGTCTCATATTTCACTGAAAAAAATGAGGTCATTTGCCTAGAGCTGCCTCTTCTTTTCTTATCTCATCTCACATCGCCCCAAAGCCTTTCCTTCTTATGTCTGGTGACATATGGTGAGATATCACCCTTGTCTCACATAATGGGTGGACCTTCTTTTGCCAAGGCAAGCCCCTCTATATTACCACTTTATCACTAATCTTAAATCTTTTCCAGTCTACTGGCTATTTTCCTATTATCATTAATTCAGTCATGCCTCCTCTACCCATAAAAACCCCTCAAATATCCATCTGTGCCTACATCTTCCACCTGTATCTCCACAACCTAGCAACTTCCACATCCTTTTTTCTCTCAGCTCAGTTCTGACTTTTGTCTCCATCGTTCAACTGAAATTACTCTCCCCAGTCAATAATGGTCTCTAGATCACCAAATCTAAGATTCTTTCCTCAATCCTCGTCCTTCTTGACCTCTCTTTGGCCTTTAACACTTTTGAAAACACTCTTCTCCTTACTCTCTCTTCTCTAGATTTCTATATTACAGTTCCCTTCTGGTTTTCCTCTCCTGGTTTACTTATTCATTCAGGTCACAAATAGTAACTATGAGTGCTCCAAAGAAAGGAAGAGAGAGAAAATTTTACATATATATGTGTGTGTGACACAAATGTTAGATACTATAGAGAGTAGCTGCAATGCAAACTTTTAGTTTTTTACTGCGATGTCAAGCACCCTGTTAGGTACTGTCTATAGAAAGGCAAAAGTAAAACAATTCTTACTCTCAAGGCACTTACATTCTAGCAGAAAAAACAAGATGTATATATATAAGGATATACAAAGTGCATACAAAACAGATAAAAGGGAGAGGAGTGGGATGCTATTATATATTAATTAGGTATATTCAAGGGAGGAAATCTAGGAACCAGAACAAGTTTCCTCATCCATGAGTTCCATATCCTAGTGAAATTACAGGTCTAGTCCTCATCCCTATATACAGAAAATGGAAACAAAGACACAAAACAGAGAATGAATACAAGAGCAAGGAACAATTCTATAAAAATAGTGTCAAGAAGGCTAAAGTTAAGAATGAATTGAGGGTGGTGAAGAAAGCTAAGATTGTTCTTTTGTTGTTGTTTTTGTTGTTGTTGTTTAAGTTAAATTGGGAGAAGGAGGAAGATTAAAGAAGAAACAGGACCACAGCTTGGGGTAGTGATAACTGACAAAAGAAAGAAAGCATAGATATTCAATTCTCATTTTGCTTCTATTTTCACTGCCTAGAGGAATGACTTTTGCACTAGAAATGATGGAATGAAAATAGCTAACAGGGAATTGTTACCCAAGATAAGTAAGGAGACAGTTAGAAATCACCTTCTTGCCCTTGATGAGTCATCAGCTTCTCCTGTACAATAATCAAGATAGGAAACTCTTTGTTAACTCCCATTACAAGCCTCTGAGTTATTTATGGCCTGATTAGCCAGAGGATACGTAGGTGTGCTCTATACAAACCCCCATTATTACACTAGAATGCCTGGGTCCCTTGCTACTTATCCAGCCATTTTATTTTAGGTATTGTTCTGTGTTTTCTTGTTTCCTTGATGGAGACTGTTTTAATTTGTCTTACTTTTTAAGATAACTCATTATATTTAATATCTTTAATTTCCATTATAAAAAATAATAGCTATTAGCTTACTATGTGCCAGGTACTATGCAAAGCACTTCACAATTATTATCTCATTTGATCTTCACAACAAGCCTGGAAAGTAGTTACTGTTATTATCCCCATTTTACTGATGGGGAAACTGAGGCAAGCAGAGGTTAAGCAGCTTGTTCAGAGCCACTCAGTTAGTAAGTCTTGGGACTGAATTTGAAATCTGGTCTTCTTGAATCCCAGCATGGTGCTTTATCAATAGCACTACCTAAGCTGTCTCTGGTTCCTATTGCTCCTTTTAGGTTTATTTATTCGGTACTATTTGTTTTTCTGAAAACTAAATCAGGAATATGACTCAAGTTTTTCAGTTGTAGATAAAGGTTAATTGTAAAAGCAAAAGAATATATAGTTCAGGAATGATGAAGGAAATGATTTCAGAGGAACCTGGGAAGGCTAGTATGAACTGATGCAGAGTGAAGTGAATAGCATCAGGATAACAATTTATACAATGAAAACAGTATAGTAAAGGCTTTGAAAGAATTAGGGAACTCTTATGGCCAATCAAAATTCCAGTTTTCTTTTAAGATTTCTTGAAATATGATACAGAGACCTTTTTTTTTGGCATGATGTGCTCAGATAGTCCAATAATACTTACTTTTTTTCTTCATGTTTTACAGATCAGTTGCTTTTGGTATGAGATCATCATCATTATCACCTTCTTCTTTTTCTTCTTTCTTCATATTTTTCATTACTTCATGGAGTCATTGACTTCTATTTGGGTTCATTTTAATTTTCAGGGAATTTGTTGTCAGGGAAAGATTTTATGCCTCTTGTTAATTCCTGTTCCAATTCTTTCTTCCTTAGTTCTTATTATTTTCCAGTTTTTTTTCCTTTTAGCACTCTCACTTTATTCCTAAAAATTATTTAATTCTTTCTTCAATTCTTTCTTCATCTCTTCTAAGAATTCTGGCTGAGTTTGTGCTCTAGCTGTGTTTTTCTTCTGAGACTTTTGTTTGTAGATGTTTTGGAGGTCTTTCTCTTCTGTGTTTTTGTCTTGAGAATCACAACCACCACAATAGTTCTATATAATGGGATTCATTTTTGGTTTGTTCATTTTTCCGTTCTGCCTCCAAACTTCAGACAATGTTAGGACTAGGTGCTGCTGTATTTCTGGAGTAGAGATCTGGGCTGGCCCTATTACTGCTTTCTGTGGGGTTTGGAAAATTGTGTTATTCAGGCTCTGCAGGACAGTCTGAGAAGGTGAAAGCCAATTGTCCTCTTAGTCTAAGCTCTTCAAGTTTCTGACCTGGCTTTGGATCTGAGCAATAGATGACAGTAGAGGAAGCTCTGCTAGTTCAAAATTTAAGAACTGCAAGTTCTCTTTTGGTCTGAGATCTCTGTCTTGGTAATTCTTCTCCAGGCTTGGCAAGATGCTGGAATTGAGACCTCAGTCTACTCCTGGATTTGTGGGTAGTGGGCAACAAAACCGCCAGATTATATCAATCTGTCTATAAGAGTGTCCTAGTTTGCATATGGGACCTCCTCTTGCCCTGATGCACAACCTCTCCCTAACAATGGGCTGATACAATGAAAGCAACATAATAAAGGCAAACAGCTTTGAAAAAACTAGGAACTCTTATCAGTGTAATGACCAACAAGATATTCTAAATAGGTTTGGAGTTTTATAGATAAGAACTTGATTACACTGCCTCTTGGCACTCTGCCATCTTCAAGGCAACTATATTAATGTACAGTGCCTGACACATAGTAGGCCCTTAATCAATGCATATTATATTCCATTCCATTCTGATTGTTCACATTTTAGAGACAATTAGGTGGCACAGTGGATACAACCCTGAGCCTGTAGTCAAGTTCAAATCCCACCTCCGAAACTTAAATATCTGTGTGATGCTGGACAAGTCATTTAACCTGTTTGCCTCATTTTCCTGTAAATGAGGATAGAATCCTGTAAAATGGGGATAATAATAATTCCTACTTTACAGAGGCATTCTAAGGATCAAGAGGTCATATATGTGAGGTGCTTAGCACAGTGCCTGGCACATAGTGGGTGCAATATAAATGCTTTTCCTCCTTCCTGTCCTTTTTCTCTCCCTCAACTCATAAGAGCAAAGATTGTTTCTGAAGGTGTGATTCATTCAGCCATTCCCAAAATGTATTTTGGAACTATACTTCAAAAGCCATTGACCTATAAGACAATTATATCTACAATTGTTTCTGGATAGCTATGTAAAAAAATATTTATGGCAACACTTTTCATGGTAGTTTAAGGATAAGGTTGGTTCAATCAATAAATAAATTACCCCCTCCCCCACAACAACTTAAGGAAGGGAATGAGAGAATGTTAGTGCTCTCAACTTTCCCAAAAGTCTCCCCTTCAGAGTTCTAGAGGCATTGAGGGGGTCTCTAATGGCATAGGCTCAAGACCCTAAAGACTGTGTCCCCAGCCATCATCTCACTGTAAGCTACCACTGAGTAACTAATACCCCAGTTCCACCTAATTTATTGTAACATTAATTAACCTTTACAAAGATTATAAGATTATATTTAATTTGAAGATGTAGCAAGGACAAAAGCACAAACATATCCCTCACAATTTCAAGGAGCACACTCTTCTTTATTCTACTTCTGACTCTGGGGAGAGTGAGCTCAGACTTAGCACAGTCTCAGTATAGCACTGATCCCAAGTTCACTCCAGATGCTGCATAAATGATAGATTAGTCTTTATATTTGCTATCTACTAGGCTGTCTATCTCCAGATCTAGCTCTAAATCTTATAACTTTCATCACCATTTTTTAAAAGCTGGAAATGACCTCAGGTATCATCTAGTTCTACTGCACTTATTTTCATAATTGAAGAATATTCACAAAGTTTAAATGACTTTTTAAATGTTATGCAGATAACATGAAGCAGGGCTAGAATTTTATTATAGGTTTTATGGTTCCAAATTCAGTCTCCTGGATTTGTCCTTTTTCTACCACATCATATCGCCACCATATAATCTATGTCAGCCTAGTTTCAAATCAACTATTTAACTCAGTCAAAAAGCAAATCAAGACTTCCGGGTTAAGATGGTGGCAGAGTAGAGGCAGGGCGACTTTCTCTCCTTACCATTGGATATAGAGTACATCCAAAAGCCAAGAAAACAAAATCCAGATGAAAGAAGGGACCCCACAATAGGGCGCAGAATTGAAGGTATGTGGGATTTGGGCACGTCCACGCTATAAGTGTGGGGGGGTGAATAGCTCCCATCAAAATGTGAGCGGATCACCCCTCCCCCAGCCCACCCACAGTACCAGAGTCAGAGGCTGCACTTCAGAGTTAGAGCGAGCCAGGCACAAAATCTAGCCCCTAGGCAGTTAGCTGGCACTACCAGGAGCTTGCCCCTGAGAGCAAGACCTGAGATCCCAGGAGGATGGAAAACTCAGACATTGGACATGGGAGTAAGGCTGAGAGAGGCAGCAGCAGCACCCAGTGCACTCAGACTCAGGGGAAAACCCCAGGAAGAGGAGCAAATGTGGGCCAAGTTCCAAGCTCTGGGCAGCTGGCTAGGAACACGGGGGCTCGACCCTGAAAACAGCTAGACCAGAGACCCCAGGAGGGTCCCTAGAGAAGCCAAGAGACATTCAAAAGTACCCTCAGACAAAAAATTGCTCCCTAACTCCATACAAAGAGAATCAAATTGCCTTACTCAGCCTTCTGGCAGATAAAACATAATGATGCCAATAAAGGCCAATCAAGAAATAAACAAGAAGACCAAGAAAAAAGCTCAAACACTTGATAACTTCTGCACAGAAAAAACCCAGAAAACAGAGGAGGACAAACAATTAAAGACATCTAAACCTTCCCCAAAAAATGAAAATGGGGGGGGCAGCTGGGTAGCTCAGTGGAGTGAGAGTCAGGCCTAGAGACAGGAGGTCCTAGGTTCAAACCCGGCCTCAGCCACTTCCCAGCTGTGTGACCCTGGGCAGGTCACTTGACCCCCATTGCCCACCCTTACCACTCTTCCACCTACGAGACAATACACCAAAAGTACAAGGGCTTAAAATAAACAAACAAACAAACAAACAAATAAATAAATAAATAAAAAATGAAAATGGGTCACCAGATCTTGAAGAGTTCAAATCTGAGATTATGAGAAAGATGGAAGAGATCTGGCAAGAAAATAACAGTTTAAAAGGCAGAATTTTGCAATTGCAAAGTGAGGCTCAGAAATCAAATGAATTGATAAGCAAACTGAAGACCAGAAATGCCCAGCTGGAAGCCTTGAAGAATCAGATAGACCAGACTGAAAAGGAAAACTGGTCTCTAAAGGCTAGAATTGGGCAAGTAGAAGCCAATGATCTCTCAAGACAGCAAGAACAAATAAAGCAAAGTCAAAAGACAGATAAAATAGAAGGAAATATGAAATACCTCACTGAGAAATTGACAGATCAAGAAAACAGGTCTAGAAGAGACAATTTGAGACTCATTGGTTTTCCTGTAAAACCAGAAATTAATAGAAATTTGGACTCCATACTAAAAGAAATTAATCAGCAAAACTGCCCTGAAGTTCTACAACAAGAGGGCAATATAGACATTGAAAGGATCCATAGATCACCCTCTACACTAGACCCTGAAAAGACAACCCCCAGAAATATAATAGCCAAATTCAAGAGCTTCCAAGGTAAAGAAAAAATATTACAATAAGCCAGAAAGAGACAATTCAGATATCAATGGGCACCAATCAGGATCACACAGGACCTGGCAGCCTTCACACTAAAAGACCGCAAGGCTTGGAATATGATATTCAGAAAGGCAAGAGAACTGGGTCTACAACCAAGGATCACCTACCCATCAAAACTGACTATATACTTCCAGGGGAAAGTATGGGCATTCAACAAGATGAAGATTTCCAAGTATTTGCACAGAAAAGACCAGGACTAAATGGAAAGTTCGATATCCAACCACAAAAACCAAGAGAAACATGAAAAGGTAAATAAGAAACAGAGGGGAAAGAAAGACAATTCTTATTATTAAATTTACCCCTTTAAGGGCCTTAATAAGATCAAATTATTTGTATTCCTATATGGAGAAATGTTATATGTAATTTTCAAAAACTGTATTCACTATTATAGTAATTAGAAGAATTATTCATAGGGAGAGGTTGGAGTACTAAATGGTCTAAGATGATACGGGGAGAAAAAAGAAGGGAGTGAATAGTAGATGGCACCAAGAGAAACTTGAATGAATAAGAAAGATAGGATATTCTATACCACACAAAGAGAGCTTGGGAAGGGGAGGGATCAATACTATTATAAAAAGGAGAGGAAGAGAGCATTAAGAGGTGATATTTAAACCTTACTCTCAGTGGAATTAACCCTGAGAAGGAAGAGTAGCTATATCCATTGGGATATAGAATTCTATCTAACCCTACTGAGAAAGTCAGAAGGGATCAACCAAGGGGAGCAGGGGAGTGGGAAGATCAAAAAAGGGAGGGGAGAAGAAGGTGGAGGGAATTCATTAGGCCTTTAAAAATAAAAAAAGGGAAATAATAAGGGAGGGGGTAGAAAGGGAAGTTAATCAAGAGAGAGGATAAGGGGGACTGGTCTAAAACAAACCACTGGTTTAAAAGGAAATAGTGTAAGAAGAAGGAGTAGAACTAGGAGAGGATAACAAAATGTCAGTGAATGCACAACAGATAATTGTAACTCTGAATGTGAATGGGATGAACTCATTCATAAAACGGAAGCAAATAGCAGAGTGGATTAGAAACCAAAATCCTACCATATATTGTCTACAAGAAACACATATGAGGAGGGTGGACATACACAGGTTTAAGGTGAAGGGCTAGAGCAAAATCTTTTGGGCTTCAAATGAGAAAAAGAAGGCAGGAGTGGCAATCATGATCTCTGACAGAGCCAAAGTAAAAATAGATTTGATTAAAAGAGATAGGGAATGTAATTACATCCTGATAAAAGGCAGTATAGACAATGAGGAAATAACAGTGCTCAATGTGTATGCACCAAACAGTATAGCACCCAAATTCCTAAAGGAGAAACTGGCAGAGCTCAAGAAGGAAATAAATAGTAAAACCGTACTAGTGGGAGATCTAAATATTCCTCTTTCAGATTTAGATAAATCAAACCAAAAAATAAATAAGAAAAGAGATAAGAGAGGTGAATGAAATCCTAAAAAAATTAGATTTAATAGACGTGTGGAGAAAAATAAGTAGGGACAAAAAGGAATACACCTTCTTTTCAGCTGCACATGGTACATTCACAAAGACTGAACACGTAATAGGGCATAGAAACATTGCAAACAAATGCAAAAGAGCAGAAATAATAAATGTAACCTCAGATCATAATGCAATAAAAATAATAATTAGTAAGAGCACATGGAGAGGCAAATCAAAAACTAATTGGAAATTAAATAACATGATTCTCCAAAACCAGTCAGTTAAAGAAGAAATCATAGAAACAATCAATAATTTCATTTAAGAGAATGATGAAACACCTACCAAACTCTGTGGGATGCAGCTAAGGCAGTACTCAGGGGGAAATGTATATCCTTGAATGCATATATTAACAAATTAGAGGAGGCAAAGATCAATGAACTGGGCATGCAAATTAAAAAACTAGAAAGGGAACAAATTAAAAATCCCCAGCTAAACACCAAATTGGAGATTATAAAAATTCAAGGAGAAATCAATAAAATTGAAAGTAAAAGAACTATTAAATTAATAAATAAGACTAGAAGCTGGTACTTTGAAAAAACAGATAAAATAGACAAAGTACTGGTCAATCTAATTAAAAAAAGGAAAGAAGAAAACCAAATCTTCAGTATTAAAGATGAAAAGGAAGACCTCACCTCTAATGAAGAAGAAATCAAGGCAATCATTAAAAACTATTTTGCACAATTATATGGCAATAAATATAGCAATCTAGGTGAGATGGATGAATATTTACAAAAATATAAATTCCCTAGATTAACAGTAGAAGAAATAGAATACTTAAATAACCCCATATCAGAAAAAGAAATTGAACAATCCATCAAAGAACTCCCTAAGAAAAAATCCCCAGGACCAGATGGATTCACATGTGAATTCTATCAAACCTTTAAAAAGCAACTAATTCTAATATTATACAAAATATTTGACATAATAAGTAAAGAAGGAGTTCTACCAAACTCCTTTTATGATACAATTGTGGTACTAATCCCAAAGCGATGTAGATCAAAAACAGAGAAAGAAAACTACAGACCAATCTCCTTAATGAACATAGATGCAAAAATCTTAAACAGAATACTAGCAAAGAGACTCCAGCAAGTAATCACGAGGGTTATTCATTATCATCAGGTGGGATTTATACCAGGAATGCAAGGATGGTTCAACATCAGGAAAACCATTCACATAATTGACCATATCAACAAGCAAACCAACAAAAACCACATAATTATCTCAATAGATGCTGAAAAAGCTTTTGACAAAATACAATATCCATTCCTATTGAAAACACTAGAAAGTATAGGAATAGAAGGACCTTTCCTAAAAATAATAAACAGTATATATTTAAAACCATCAACAAGCATCATCTGCAATGGGGGTAAATTAGACGCCTTCCCAATAAGATCAGGCATGGAACAAGGATGCCTACTATCACCTCTATTATTTAACATTGTACTAGAAACACTAGCAGTAACAATTAGAGAAGAAAAAGAAATTGAAGCTATTAAAATAGGCAATGAGGAGACTAAGCTATCACTGTTTGCAGATGATATGATGGTATAGTTAAAAAATCCCAGAAAATCAACTAAGAAGCTAATAGAAATAATCAACAACTTTAGTGAAGTCGCAGGATACAAAATAAATGCACATAAATCATCAGCATTTCTATATATCTCCAACACATCACTGCAGCAAGAGGTAGAAAGAGAAACACCATTTAAAATCACCCTAGACAATATAAAATACTTAGGAATCTATCTACCAAAACAAACACAGGAATTATACGAACACAACTACAAAATGCTTTCCAAACAATTTAAACTAGATCTAAACAATTGGAAAAACATAGATTGCTCATGGGTAGAGTGAGCTAACATATTAAAAATGACCATTCTACCCAAATTAATTTACCTATTTAGTGCCATACCTATCAAAGTACCAAAAAACTTTTTTACTGAATTAGAAAAAACTATAACAAAGTTCATTTGAAAGAACAAAATATCAAGAATATCAAGGGATATAATAAAAAAAAACATGAAGGAAGGTGGCCTAGCAGTACCAGATATTAAACTATACTATAAAGCTGCGGTCATCAAAACAATATGGTACTGGCTAAGAGACAGAAGGGAGGATCAGTGGAATAGACTTGGGGTAAATGACATCAGCAAGACAGTGTATGATAAACCCAAAGAGCCCAACTTTGGGGACATGAATCCACTATTTGACAAAAACTGTTGGGAAAATTGGAAAACAATATGGGAGAGATTGGGTTTAGAACAACATCTCACACCCTACACCAAGATAAATTCAGAATGGATGAATGACTTGAATAAAAAGAAGGAAACTATAAGAAAATTAGCTGAACATAGAATAGTATACCCCTCAGATCTATGGGAAAGGGGAAATTTTAAAACCAAGCAAGAGTTAGAAAAAATTACAAAATGTAAAATAAATAATTTCAATTACATTAAATTTAAAAAGTTTTGTACAAACAAAAACAATGCAACTAAAATCAGAAGAGAAACAACAAACTGGGAAAAAAATCTTCATAACAAAAAACTCTGACCAAGGTCTGATTACTCAAATATAGAAGGAGTTAAATCAATTGTATAAAAAAATCAAGCCATTCCCCAATGGATAAATGGGTAAGGGACATGAATAGGCAATTTTCAAATAAAGAAATCAAAACTATCAATAAGCACATGAGAAAGTGTTCTAAATCTGTAATAATTAGAGAAATGCAAATCAAAACAACTCGGAGGTACCACCTCACACCTAGCAGATTGGCTAAAATGAGAGAAGGGCAAAATTGGGACATTAATGCATTGCTGGTAGAGTTGTGAACTGATACAACCATTCTGGAGGGCAATTTGGAACTATGCCCAAAGAACTCTAAAGGACTGCCTGCCCTTCAATCCAGCTATAGCATTTCTGGGTTTGTATCCCAAAGAGGTCATAGATAAACAGACTTGTACAAAAATATTTATAGCTGTGCTTTTTGTGGTGGCAAAAAACTGGAAAACGAAGGGATGCCCTTCAATTAGGGAATGCTAAACAAATTGTGGTATATGTTGGTGATGGAATACTATTGTGCTCAAAGGAATAATAAACTGGAAGAATTCCATGTGAACTGGAAAGACCTCCAGGAATTGATGCAGAGTGAAAGGAGCAGAGCCAGAAGAACACTGTACACAGAGACTGATACACTGTGGTAAAATCGAATGTAATGGACTTCTGTACTGGCAGCAATGCAATGACCCAGGACAATTCTGGGGGATTTATGGAAAAGAACGCTACCCACATTCAGAGGAAGAACTGCAGGAGTGGAAACTGCTTGAATACATGGGTTGATGCAGGCATGGTTGGGGATGTAGACACTAAACGACCACACCAATGTAACTATCAATAATATGTAAATAAGTCTTGATTGACCACACATGTACCAGTGGAAATGCACGTTGGATATGTGGGGGGTGAAGGGGGTGAAGGGGGTGAAGGGGAAAGTAAAAACAATAATCATGTAACCAAGGAAAATGTTTCTAAAAAAAATATTAAAAAGAAGCAAATCAAACCAAATTCTATGCATTATATAAACAAAAAATGTAAATTAACGAGAAAGTATAGTAATAAAAGGCCCATTCCTCAAAATAATGAACAGTATTTATTTAAAATCATCAGCAAGTATCATCTGCAATGGGAACAAGTTAGAAGCCTTCCCAATAAGATTAGAAGTGAAGTAAGGATCACCTCTATTATTTAATATTGTACCACAAATGCTAGCGGTAGCAATTAGAAAAGAAAAAGAAATTGAAGGGATTAAAGTAGGTAATATGATGGTATACTTAAAGAATCCTAGAAAATCAACTAAAAAGCTAGTGTAAATAATTAACAACTTTACCAAAGTTGCAGGTATGAGATAAACCCACAGAAAACATCAGCATTTCTATATATTCCAACAAAACTCAGCAACAGGAATTAGAAAGAGAAACTCCAATTAAAATCACCCTAGACAATATTAAATATTTAGGAATCTGCCAAGACAAACACAGGAATTATATGAACACAACTACAAAACACTCAACACGATTAAAACTAGATGTAAATAATTGTAAAAACATTAATTGTTCATGGGTAGGATGAGCTAATATAATAAAAATGACAATCCTTCCCAAATTAATCTACTTATTCAATACCATACCTATCAAACTATCAAAAAACTTTTTTATAGAATTAGAAAAAATTATAACAAACTTCACCTGGAAGAAAAAGAAATCAAGAATATCAAGGGAAATAATGAAAAAAAAAAGTGAAGGATGGGGGCCTAGCAGTACCAGATCTTAAACTGTGCTATAAAGCAGTGGTCATCAAAACAATATGGTACTGGATAAGAGACAAAGGGGTAGATCAATGGATTAGACATGGGGTAAATGACCTCAGCAAGCTGGTGTTTGATAAACCCAAAGATCCCAGCTTTTGGGACTAGAACTCACTATTTGACAAAAACTGCTGGGAAAATTGGAAAATAGTATGGGAAAAATTAGGTTTAGATCAACATCTTACACTTTATACCAAGATAAATTCAAAATAGGTAAATGACTTAAATATAAAGAGAGAAAACAAATAAATTAGGTGAACATAGATTAGTTTCCCTGCCAGATCTATGAGAAAGGGAGGAATTTAAGACCAAGCAAGAGATAGAGAACATTGCAAAAGGTAAAATGAATGACTATTATATCAAACAAAAAGTTTTTGTACAAATAAATCAAATGCAACCAAAATTAGAAGGAAAGCAACAAATTGGGAGCACATTTTTTATAACAAAATTCTGACAAAGGCTTAGTTTCCCAAATATATAAGGAACTAAATCAAATTTACAAAAAAGTAAGCCATTCTGCAATCAACAAATGTTCAAGGGATGTGAATAGGCAGTTTTCACATGAAGGAATCAAAACTAGCAATAAGCACATGAAAAAGTATTCTAAATCCCTCTTGATTTGAGAAATGCAAATTAAAACAACCTCACATCTAGCAGATTGGCCAATATGACAGCAAAGGAAAGCAATAAATGTTGGAAGGGATGTGGCAAAATTGGGACACTAATATACTGCTGATGGAGTTGGGAATTGGTCCAACCATTCTGGAGGGCAATTTTGGGGTTATGCTCAAAGGCAAAGAATGCCTGCCCTTTGATCCAGCCATATCACTACTAGTAGCAGTGGCAAAAAATTGGAAAATGAGGGGGTGTCCATTGATTGGGGAATGGCTGAACAAATTGTGGTATATGCTGGTGATGGAATACTATTGTGCTGAAAGGAATAATGAACTGGAGGAATTCCATGTGAACTGGAAAGACCTCCAGGGATTGATGCAGAACAAAAGGAGCAGAACCAGGAGAACATTGTACACAGAGACTGACACATAGTGGCACAATCAAATGTAATAGACTTCTCTACCAGCAGCAATGCAATGACCCAAGACAATCCAGAGGAATTTACAAGAAAGAATGCTATCCACATCCAGAGAAAGAACTATGGGAATAGAAATGCAGAAGAAAAGTATATGATCGATCATATGATTTGATGGGGATATGATTCAGGTTTTGATGTTAAAAGATCACTCTATTGCAAATATGAATAACATGGAAATAGGTTTTGAACAGTGATACATGTATAACCCAGTGAAACTGCTTGTCAGCTTCGGCAATGGGGAGGGAAGAGGGGTGGGAAAAATCATGAATCATGTAATCATGCAAAAATATTCTAAATAAGGCCCCAACCTTGGAAAGAAATGTAAGTTAATTGGCTGAATTTTTCACTTTTCAAAATTCATATTTCTGATATCTTTTACTAGCATCCCATTTTCTTAAAGGCTATCCATCACTAGCTAAGTGGTCCATAAGTTTTCATATGATTTAGTTAATGATTTCTGAAAGAATTACACACAAACCAAAGGTGTAAATGATATATTATGTTTATGAAAAGTGATAGTCCCAAGTATTACAATTTAAACCATACATAACCAATATTTGTAAATTTTAATATATAACATAAAGAACAACCAGTCTGGTAAATTAACAAAGGTAATCTAATTTTTGCAAGGTGTCCATATAGAATATAGTAAATATAAGATATGAACAATATCACTACAAGCACAGTAATACATACAGTTCCCTGAATTTGTACCAATTCATTTAATTCTATCTCATATAAAAATAATATTGAAATAATTATTCTTCCTTGTTCCATTTTCTACTGAAAAAATTACATAAGCTCTTTTCTCTGTACTTAAATCTCTTCTTGGTAACAAGTCAGATGATTGGAGACACATTCATTTTTGGATAACACTAAGGTACCACTTGACAGCACTTAGAAGCAGATATGCCCCCAGTTCACTCATGCTTAAGTGCCTGACAACACTGAATAACACTGTGCAAGGATGCACTAAGAAGTACAAGGTGGCCTTGAAAGAATTATGCTGCTTCTAAAACACCTAATATGGCTCCATAGTGTGATGGGTCCAATCAAGCTCAATACTTTTCACTGATATCTGCTGAAGTGAGTGTAATTCTAGTCTTAATAAGAGCCATGGAATCACCTTTAATATAAATAATAATTAACCAATACCATAAATATAAAATTTCATAGCAAAAACTTCCCAAATTTAACTCACTATAATCTCATAAAACATCAGTAATGCATAATATCAACTGAAAGGCAAGAAAATAGACAATATTTATATTTTCTAATAACAATGTAAAATAAAATCATACTATAAATTCTTTGGTAGCAAAGTTATGTATTCAAAAAAAAGTGAACTGTTTTGTATTTTGTGAAGATGGAAAACCTTTTGAAGAGGAAGACTGTGATGAATGTTGATCTTGTTCAAATGAAAATGAAAAAGTAAAATCATCTTTTCCGTCTTCAAATGGTTGAGTAGAAGCTTCTGATGAAAATGGGAATGGAAAAGTATCTTCTCCTTCCAATTTTCCAAATAAGCCTCCTGAGAAAAATAAATATGAAATGTATAATAGTCATACAAAATATATAAAATGCAATAAACTAGCATTCTGATGAAATAATTATAAAATATGTAAGGTAATGATTTAGAGTAAACTCTAAAGATTATTTGATTCTTATTTGTTTAAATTGTTTTAAAGGAAAACATTAAAATTTTTTAAATAACTATTATTATGGAAAACTATTAATAAAACATGAAATACATTTGACCATAAATTCCTAATAATTCCTTCTGTTTAATAGAAATGAAGTCATTTTCCCACCAAGTACAAAAAGATGTTGATCTTTAATGTGTTTTCTGAGCACCTCTCCCCAACAAGCCTCCCCTCTCCAGTAGGGCACACTGACCAATACATAAGCTTGTAAAAGCTTTCCCTTCTATAGCAAGATTTTGCCAGCATATTTAATTGATACCTTCTTCCCCATTCCATTCTAACAAGCAGTAGATATCAATCTGCCCTCCTGTATGAGGAAATAGGGGAAAATAGGAGGCTTCTATCTAAATCAGGCTTCTAGTGAGAAACATCAACCTGGGATGACACTGAGATAAGTAACCCCAAAGTAAGTAAGAAGCTGCTTTGGAACACATACCTGTTCTCCTTGTAAAAAAGTGTAAAAATGTTATCTGTAAAAAAGTGGCACATACTGATTCGGATCATCCAAAGAATGAAAAGACAGATGGAACTCTGAGGCATGAAAGCAGCATATTTGGTTATATTGGTCCTGAAGGAAAGGGGATTGGAATCTAGCTGGGATCAGTCTTGTCTTCCTAGAAACTACTTGGGGCAGGGACTATAGACAGTAAAAATTAAATTCTTCAACATATTAGGAGTTTAAGGCCGTGGTGTGGTCCACTCTGGGTGGGAAGTTTATCCACCATTAAAGGGGGAAGAGTCATAAAGTGAGTGATAGAAAATAAAGAAAAAAGGGCTAAAAACAACAAAGATTTCAAGAGGAAAAAAATTCAGTTAAAAACCTAGAATATAAGCAGAGAAGTCAACAGAAAGAAAACTAAAATTAAAAAGGAAAGATGAATACTAAAATATATAAGAGATTTTAACTTTCTCCAAATAATGAATTGAACTAAGGCCTAATGAAACACAGAAACTCATACTCCAAGAGAGCATGGAAAACAATCAAGATTTTCCAGAATGACTCAAAAAGGAAATTTAAAATTTAAAAAATGTTAGAAGGGAACAAATATGAGAATTTATGTCTTGCACAGAAGAAATAATTAGCAGAATAGGAAAACATGAATCATCATGGCAAGTCTCTCTAAAGATGCAAAAGAGAACAAGAGAGTTGGAATACAAAATACTGAAGTGAAGAGCAATCTTGTAAAAAAGACACAAAACACTAAAAGCAATAAACTTAAAGAACACATGATTTCAATACAACCAAAATGTTAAAAATAACATTTGATTTCTAACCAGAAAAAAAGCCATTGATATTTTAGACAAACTATGTAGAGACAACTCAAGAATGGATCATAGATCTCCCCCCAAAAATTTTAAATTAGCATAATAATATAATTCAGAAAACAATATAAGCAAACTTCTTAGAAATTCTAAATAAATGAAACAAATTACCAGTTGAAAGAATTCAGACATCACTTCTGGGGAAGCAAAAACTAAAACCCTTTGTTTCAATTCCATCCCCCAAATATTCTGCAAGTGATCAAGAGATAGACTCTCAACTACAGATGAATGGAAATTCAAATAACACAATACTATTCTTTAACCACCTTAAACCATAGAAAAGAATGGAATTATATATTCTGAAAGTTGAAGTACAAAAAGGGAGACTAAATTTAAAAGAAAAAAATGGTAAAGGAATAAGCACCTGAAGATAAGAACTCAAGAAGATGGAAAAATAAAAGTTAATTAGCAAGATAGGGTTAATTTTAAAAAAATAAATTGATAAGCAAAACAAACTGGTGAAACATCAAGAGCTAATGAGAGCTAGGAAAAGAAACTGGGTATCTATGTCAAGAAACTCAGAGGTGAGAAAGGGATTAATAAGGTACTTAGGAGGGTGTGAGGGTGTGTGTGTGTATCCACATGAATGTGTACAAAAACCCACCAAAAAAAAATGGGTTGAGAGACTGAGAAAAGTTTGCTCTGACTTGTATTGACTGTAGGTTGTTTATTTTTCCTCTATAACTAAGATCCGTGTGTGTGAATGTGTGTGTGTGTGTGTGTGTGTGTGTGTGTGTGTGTGTTTTAAGTATAGACTCGTCTCCCTCCTAGAAGAAAAGGCAAAGGAATTTTAGGAATACCACTCTATACTCTATGTTAACAGGTTCAATAAGGTGTTCCATTTTTTTAAAAAAGGAAGTAGGTTTCAGTGAGTGAAAATAATCTGAATTGGATAAAAGAAAACATTACATAGGAGGAAAGGAATAAAAAGGATGAACGTATACTTGGAGCCAAAAAACAAATTTGGGGCTCTGCTAGAAGATAGATGTGTTAGATACTCTGGAGAGGACAAAGCTGCTTCTATTCAAAGGAATGGTAAAGTACAGACTCAGAAACTGCCAAATGAGAGAAGAAATGTTGGTTATTGACTCAGAAGTACTATGCAATTATTTGTTGACCTAATAATAAAAATAGAGAAGTAGCCTATCTCTCTTCCTGGGGTATGTATTCAAGACATAACAGATTGTCCTAAAATCTGTCCAAAAAATTACTACTCACTTTTTATTTACACAGGCATAAATTACAATGCAGAAAAAACTAAAAAGTATTGATGAAGATTAATTACAAAGTTTAGGAAAAGAAACTGAAGGGCATAGTGACAGGTTGTGTTTATGGATGGAGTGCTTATAATATTCATAAGAATGTATTTTGCTGGTGTCTTTGTAAATCTGTCTCACCTCTGAAATATGTTACTTTGTGTGACCCTAGGCAAGTGAAAAGTGAAACTTAATTTTCAGAGAAGGTGCTATATTGTCCAAAGGAGTATTCTCATCCAGTTGTTCCTTATCTCAATGAAACTGTCAATAAATCTAATTTTTAAAATCTTTAAAATAAAAAAGATAAAGGAAAAAGAAAACTACATGCAATAATAACATAACAATAAAAGGAATAATAAAAAGGAAATAATAAAAGGAAGAATAGTAACTGAGAAACCCACAAAAATCAAAGGAGAAAAGTACAATGAAGGAATTAGTAGTAATTCCTATGGCTTCAAACATTTATGCATGAATACCTAAAGTTTGGTCAACAAGCAAGAACTAGAGATCTTAATACAAGAAAGAAAATTTGACAAATGGGTTATCACTGAAACTTGAGGCTATGAAACCTATGACTGCAATATGGTTCTTGAGGGGAAAATTTTATTTAAAAGAAACTGGATAGGCAAGAGAGGTGGGCTAGGTAGCATTATATATTAAGAAGGTTATATTCATATGAGAAAATCCAGGAACAAGAGTGGATTAGCATAGTAGAAAGTATTTTAGAGAAGATCAATGGAGGGAAAACAAGAAACTCTGTTATCATTGTATACTACATACCATTTGGTCAGAAAGAGGTAATAAATGAGGAGTTTAGGAAAGAGATCACAAGTCTATAATCAAAAAGACTAGATACTGTAATCATAATGGACTTCAATTATCAAAACAACAACAGAAGTTCTCTGTCAAGAGTAGGAAATGCATATAGCTTTGTGACTTAACAAAATTAAAATTTCACCTTTCAAGAGATGAAGGAACAGAGAATAGCTTAGTGAATTGTTAGCCAGGTCTGGAGACAAGAGGTCCTGTGTTCAAATCTGTCTTCAAGACATTTCCTAGCTGTATGACCCGAGACAATCAATTAAATCCCATTGCCTAGCCCTTACCACTCTTTGATGTTGGAACTAATAAACAATATTGATTCTAAAAGAGAAGAAAAGGATTGGGGTGAGGTAGATGAAGGAAACAACAAAGGGAAATTCTATTATGGATTCCACAAACATGAAGGAACAGGCTGCAGGGTCAGAAATAATGGGAACTTTGAGAGAATTGCTAATTCTCTCCTGGAGTTTGTAATAGAAAAGGAGAAGTCGGGTATGTTCTGATGTGCACCCTAGATTTTAGGAGCACAAATTTCAAAGGGTTGAAAGGACAGTTTTCTGGGATTCCATGGACTAAAATTCCAGAGGGGCAGTCAGGCCAGGAATAATTGCAAATTCTCAAAAATTATATTCTGAAGACACATAGAAATAAAAACATGGGCATTATCTGAAAAAAATGGTGTGGATTTTACAAGCCCTTTACCAGTCAACTTAGATTATAAAGCTACATAGAAGAAAGATATATAGACAGATAGAGGAAATACAAAATTGTGGCATGGTCCCATAAAAGTAATGTCAAGAATGCTAAAGTTTAGAATGAGTAGAGGTAGGTTAAGAATGCTAAGTTTAAAAAAATAAGTTTTTGTTTTGTTTCACATTGGCTATATTGTGGCAAAGAGGTGGATTAAACAGGAATAGAACCACTGATTGGAGTTCATGAAGCAATGATTACTGACAATGGAGAGTCGGCTACTCAATTGTTATTTTGCTTATTTTTTTGCTAACAATGACTTTTAGACCAGAAATTACAGAATTTAAAAATGTGCTAACAGGGAATTAATATATAAGCTAGGTAATGAGACAGGAATAGAGCAGCTATTTGCTTTTGATGAATTCAAGGCATCTGGCATAGATGAACAATATTCTCAAGTATGAAAAAATGGCAACTGTGAATGCTGATCCCTAATATTTGAAAGTTTAATTGCTGAGAAATTATAGAATAAACAGTTTTAAGAGATGGTTAGTGAATATCTAGAAAAGTAAATGGCAATGTCAGACCTAGAATAGCTTAATCAAGAATAGGTCATGCCAGAATAGCTTTATTTTCTTTTTTGCGGAGAACTGGTATATTTAGGGAATGCTATTTACCTAGATTTTAGCAAAGCAACCGATTAAATACTTTAAAATGGACAGATGATAGTAAAACTAGTTGAACAAGCTACTCAAGGATTGGCCATTAATTATTCAACTTCAACTTGGCAGCCAGGTGGCAAAGTGGATAGAGTGCTTGGCTTGAAGTCAGGAAGATGCATCTTCCCGAGTTCAAATGTAGCTTCACTTATTAGCTGTGTAACACTGGGCAAGTGACTTAACCCTGTTTGTCTTGGTTTCTTCATCTGTAAAATGAACTGAAGAAGTAAATGGCAAACCCCTCCAGAATCTTTACCAAGAAAATCCCACTGAGTCATGAAGAGTCAGACATGACTGAAAAGACTGAAAAACAACATCTGCTTGGTAGGAAGCCTCCAACAAAGTGTCCAAGGGATCTATTTTTGGCCCTGTGCTGTTTAATATTTTTAGAAAAGAATTGAATAAAAGCATAAGCAACATACTTATCAAATTTTGAATGACTTGAAATTGAGAGGAATAGTTAAGACGCTGGATCATAAAGGCAAGATTCTGAAAAGTGGCCATCTCTTATGTAAACTCTTATGTACACTAGAAAGAAGTCTGGCTCTAGAGTCAGAAGCTCTGGTTTCAAATCCCTCCTCTTCTGCCTGTGTGATATTGGACAAGTCATTTAACCTCTCTGAGCCTCAATTTCACCAATGTAAAAATGAGGGCATTAAGCATTGATTATTTGGTTTCTTCAGCTTGACTTCTATGATTCTATTTCTTGTTCCTCTGTTCCACACATCAAAATCTCAAACTACCATCATGATTTTGAACTCTGAAATTTTCATCTCTGATCATAATTTCCTGATCTTCCTTGATCTTTGGCATGGCCTCCAAAGAACTTCATGCCTCCATGTTCTTTCAGTCCATCTTTAATGATCTCACTTTACTTCTCTCCCTTCAGTCTTGAGCCAAGAGTTAACCAATTTAACTATACAGCACATTCTCTACCCTTTATTCCCTTTCTTCTTGTCTCTTCCATTCACACCTTATCAGTACCCCAGATTTATTCACAGTATCTGCCTTCTCCATTTCCACTTGTGTATCTCAGAATGCCAACGGAGAAAGTCATACAACCATGACAACTAGGCTCATAACAAACCTATGTAATCTAACCTCAGCTTGGCCTTCACAGATGCTTAGAAATTGCTTTATTCTTCTCTGATTGTTTTTTTATTTAATTTTCCCCCAATAGCATGTAAAAAGTTTCCAACATTTTTCAAAGAATATTTTCTGAATTCTCTCTCTACCCCCCCACCTACCCTTGAGATGGAAAGCAATCTCATATAGATTTTACATATGTAATCATTTAATTTTTTTCCTTACTAATTCTTTTGTGGAAGGAAACTCAAATAGAAAAAAAATTTAAGTGAAAAAAGTTTGCTTTGGTCTAGATTCAGATTTAGTTCATTTTCTTTTAAAGCACATGGCATTTTTAGATTATTAGATTAATGTATTGCTGAGAACAGCCATTATTCACACTTGTTCACTGTAAAGAATTCCTGTATGATGTTCTCCTGATTCTTATTTCATTCTGCTTCAGTTCATGTAAGTCTTTCCAAGTCTTTCAGAGTTCCTCCTGCTTGTCAATTCTTGTAGCATAATGGAATTCCATTTTATCATATACTATAGCTTACTCAGCCATTCACCAATTGATGGGTATCCTCTAACTTTCCACATCTTTGCTCCCCTAAAAAAGCTGCTTTAAATACTTTAGGGCAAATAGATCCTTCCTTTTTTTAAAAATCTCTTTGGGATACAACCTAGCAATGGTATTGCTGGGTCAAATGTTATGTACTGTTTATAGCCCTTTGGACATAGGTCCAATTTGCTCTCCTGAATGACTAAATCAGTCAACTCCCCCTTCAATGCATTCATGTCCCAGCTTTTCTATACCCCTTCAAGTTTTGTCATTTTCCATTTCTGTCATAATAGCTAATCTGATAGGCATGGGGTGGTACCTCAGAGTTATTTTAATTTGTATTTTCCTAATTAATAGTGATTTAGAGTATTTTTTGCATGATTCTAGAGCTTTAATTACTTCATCTGAGAATTGCCTATTCATATACTTTGATCATTTATTAATTGGGGATATACAATCAACTTGGATTCTTATACATTCAACTTATTTCTCTATGTATTTGAGAAGTGAGGCCTTTATTAGATTTTATTAAAAAATTTTGCACCATTATGATTACTGGATATTACTTTCCATCCTATTTACCCATGTTTAGTTTCTGACCTCCACATCTCCCAATTTGCCCTCTTTTTTATTAGCCCCTTCTCTTAACCATTTTCCTTCCTACTTTCATCACTCATAAGCAGCTCTTCCAAACCTTTCATCTCTCCTCATATTTCTCAAGGCTTCCCCTCCCTCTACCATCTCAGCTAAGAACCCTACCTTGTAGTTTACTGAAAAAAATCAAGGATATTCACTGAGAGTTCCCTCTTCTCCATTTCATTTCACTCAGATGCCTGTTTCCTCCTCACCCTTTCCTTACCCTTTCTCTTTGTTGAAGCAAACCCCTATATATGTACAAGTGATCCCTTTTCAACCTGTCTGCTCCAGCAGATTGCTCCCACCATCATACCAACTCATTCACTTATCTTCAACCTCTCCCTATCTACTAGCTGCTTTCCTACTATCTACAAACATGTCCACATCTCCCCTATCCTCAAAAAAATCATCATTTGTACTTTCCATCCTACTTAATTGTAGTTTCATACCTCTCCTGCCTTTTGAGGCTAACCTTCTTTAGAAGACTTGCTAAAGTAGGTACCTCAACTCTTCTTAATTCTCTAAATTCTGGCTTCTATTTCATTCAACCAAAACTTCTTATGTCAAACTTATTAACAATCTTATAATTGTCAAATTTAATGGCCTTTTCTTAGCCTTCATCCTTCATGACCAGGCTTTGGTACTGTTAATCACACATACTTCTTGATACTTTCTTTTCTCTAGGTTTTTGGTATACTACTTTCTCATGGTTCTTCTAACTACCTGATCACTCCTCAATTTCTGCTAACAATGAATGTTCCACTTGGAGTAAAGGGGAAGGAATAAGCATTTAAATACTGCCAGACACAGTGCTAAGTGTTTTAAAAATAGTATCTCATTTGCTTTTCAGAGCAACTCTGTGTGGTAGGTGCCATTATCATCCCCATTTTACACTTGAGAAAACTGAGGCAAACAGAGGTTGATTTGTCCAAGGTCCCATAGCTAGTAAATATCTTAGGGTTTCACCCTGGGCATTCTGTTCTCCCTCTATACTATTTTACTTGCTAATCTCATTGGTTCCCATGGATTCAATTACTATTTCTACGCTAATATTTCTCAAATTTATGTATCCAGCCCCAGTTTCTCTGTTGACCTCCAGTTTCCCATCTTGAGCCACCTATTACACATTTTGAAATAGGTGTTCTATAGACACCTTACAATCATGTTCAGAACTGTACTCATTATCATTCCTCCCTCCCTTGAATCTTTCCTTGTTACTAAACTTCCTAAACTTTCCTGTTACTACTTTTGAGGGCACCATCATCCTTCTGGTCACCCAGACTTGCAACCGAAGTGTCATCCTTGACTCCTCATGCCCTCTCATTCCCCATATTCAATCTGCTGCCAAGGTCTATTGATGTTACCTTTATGATATCTCTTACACACATTTCCATTCCCTCCTATGATACTGCTACTGTGGTACAGACCCTCATCACTCACACCTGCACTATAATAGTCTGCTGGTTGTTCTACCTGCCACAAATTTTTCCCCATTACAGTCTAATTTTCACTCAACTGTCAAAGTGATCTTCCTAAAATGAAAGTCTGATCATGTTACCCCTCTGCTTCATAAACTATAGCAGCTTCCAATTACTTTCAGGATCAAATATAAAATCTTCGGTTCAAAATTCTTCATATCCTGCTCTACTTTCTTCTATCAAATCTCCTTATACTTTACACCATCCCCTCCACACTCTGTGATCCAATGTCTTTGACCTCTTTGCTGTTCCTCGGAAAAGACATTTCATCTCTTACTCTAAGTATTTTCACTGGTTGCCCTCCATACCTGGAATGTTCCCTCTGTTCATCTCCACACACACACACACACACACACACACACACACACACACACACACACACACACACANCACACACACACACACACACACACACACACACACACACACACACACACATATATATCTCCAACCCCAATCCTCTTCCTGAACTCTAATTCTACATTGCTAGTTTCTTAGTGGTATCTACACCTGGATTTCCTATAAGCATTCAAAGCTCAGTATTCATTATCTCCTCCTGTAAGCTAACTTCTCAAAACTTTTCAGTAAGATCACCACCACCCTTCAAATCCCAGGTTTAAAACTTTAAAACTTTAGTTAAGATTAACTCTTCTTTCTCCTTAAACACTCACATCTAATCAGTAGACAAATCTTATCAAGTCCTACCTTAATATTTCTTGTATCAGTCTCCATCTCTCTAGACATAGACTCTAATTTCATCACTTCTTACCTAGATTTTTGAAGTAGCTTCTTAATTTGTTTTCATTTATCCAATGAGACAACATGTAAAGCATTTTACAAAATTTAAAGGGTTATCATATTAATTCAAATGTGATTTCATTGTTAGCAATACAGCTAAGCACATTGTAAGTGCTTAGACAGCTTGCTAAGCTTACTCTTTACTGCCTTAGAAAGTTGTCAGAAGTGCTAACAGGGTCAGTGACTTGCACAAGGTCACAGAGCCAGTATGTGTCAGGGATGGAAGTTTTCTGAACCCAGATCTTTTCAACTCAGAAATTACTTCTCCACTATGCTAGATAGTTGTTTTTTTTTTTTTAATTTTAAAAATGTCGGGGCAGCTGGGTAGCTCAGTGGATTGAGAGCCAGGCCTAGAGACAGGAGGTCCTAGGTTCAAATCCGGCCTCAGACACTTCCCGGCTGTGTGACCCTGGGCAAGTCACTTGACCCCCATTGCCTACCCTTACCACTCTTCCACCTATAAGTCAATACACAGAAGTTAAAGGTTTAAAATAAAAAAAAATTAAAAAAAAATTTAAAATGTCAGCTATGATTATTTGCTATTTTTTTTATCATTCTCTCTCCTTCTAATCTCTTATTTTTCATACAGTTGTCCAAATTATCTTTCTAAAACTCAGGCCTGCCTATGTTACTCCCCTGTTTAAAAACCCTTAAGAAGCTCCCCAATGTCTCTAGGATAAAGTACAAATTGCTCAGCCTACCATTCAGTCCCTTTTATCACCTGGCTCTTGCCTCCCTTTCCTACCTTATTTCTTCCTACTCCCCTTCACAGACTATGTTCTAGCCAAACTAGATTTTCAAGAACTCAAAACTACAACTCTTGCCTCTGGGATATTGCCTTCCTTCAAAGATTCACTCAGATGGTCACCTCCTTCATGAAGTCTTTCCGAAGGCCGTAGTTATTGCTCTTCTCCTCAATTTGCTTTGTATTATATTCATTTACATGTTGTATCCCTGTCAGTAGGCTGTTAGCCTCTCAAAAGCAAGAACTATTTTACTTTTGTTTCTGTATTTCTAGGGATTAGCTAATGAATTTTAATGGATAACACAGTCAAGCCTTGAGTCAAGGCTGTTATATTTAATAAAATACTTACCAATATCTTTTTGTGAGGAAACAGGATTTAAATTTCCTGAAGAATAATTTTCATCAAACTGAAAAATAATTTCCATTAAATTTAACTTGTAAGAGCAACATAAAATAATTATAAAATACATGTTTGAAACTAAGTACAAGTATAATGCAGCCCTTTGTGGTTTTCACATTGGACTTAATCCTTATAAGGATTAGGTAAGGAGTAAAAAATCCACAATAATTAATTGGTCTTAAAACTGTACTTCAGAGGTAACATGATGCACACTCATTTTTATGTTGATCCTATTAAAAATGTTAAGTATTCTATAATAAGTTCAGTAATAACAAATGCTAGCAAAGTAATAACTACAATTATATTCATTTCTACTATTCTGAAGGAATGCTTTTAGATCTAGTACTTAAAATAGAATGATACACAATAAAATTAGAATCTAGAAGCAGTTTACAAGGCTTTTGTCCTATATGTAATTCAATAAAGTTGAATTTATATATACATATATGTACATATATAATTTCAAAATTGGGAGAATTAAGTGAGTGGTAAATACTTGCAAAATTTAAAAAACTTTAACTGTGAAGCAAGATGGAAAAAAGCCACAAAATTTTTAAATGATAATGCCACTACTCAAAATATTTTTGGAACTCTCTCTTTAGAATTGTTTCCAGACCTTTTATTTATTTGAATATTCTGTATGATAACAAAATTTTAAGAGTGGATTTGTTTTCTGAACATCTAAAATTAATTAAGAGCAAAACACTCTGAATAATAAAATAAGTGATCAATCTAAGTAAAATATTCTGCTAAACTATTTTCTGAGAGATAAGGAGTCAAAATATATGTACAGGCAGTTTTTGAAAGAAAAATGCAAACTATCAATAACCATATGGAAGAATTTTCTAAATCACTAATAACAATAGAAAGGTAAACAAAAATTACTGAAATTTCACACAATATAGACTGAAAACTAGAACAAAGGGTAAGTTTTAGAGAATTGTGGAAAGATAAGTGGAACTATAAATTGGTCCACACTATGTATTCTGGAAAAGCAATTTGGAATTAGACTAGAAAAGTTACTCGTCTCTATCTCTCTGTCTCTGTCTCTCTCTTTATATATATATATATGCTTTGACCAAGTGATAACATGATTGACAAATACACATTCCAAAGAAGTCAAAGACATAATGAAAGATCTTACATATAAAAATAAATATCTGTAGCAGCACTTTTTAAAAAATGTTTTCCCATGGTTACATGATTCTTGTTGTCTCCCTACCCTCCTTGCTCCCCCTCCCAGAGTTGACAAGAAATTTCGCTAGGTTATACATATATTATCACTCAAACCCTATTTCTATATTATTCATTTTTGTAAAAGAGCAATCTTTTACAACCCAAACTCTAAATCATATATCCATATAAACAAGTGATAAATCATGTTTTCTTCTGAATTTCTATTCCCAAAGTTCTTTCTCTAGATGTGGATGGCATTCTTTTTCATACATCCCTCAGCATTGTCCTGGATCACTACACTGCTTTTAGTAGCAAAGTCCAGCACATTTGATCATCCCACAATGTTTCAGTTATTGTATATAATGTTCTCCTGGTTCTGCTTATTTCACTCTGCATCAGTTCATGTAGGCCTTTCCAGTACTTATAGAAATCAAGCAGCTCATCATTCTTTATAGCACAATAGTATTCCATCACCATCATATACCACAATTTGTTCGGCCATTCCCCAATTGAGGGACACTCCCCTCTCCATTTTCCAATTTTTGCCACCACAAAAAGTGCAACTATAAATATATTTGTATAAACAGAACCTGTCCCACTTTTTAAATCTCTTTGGGATGCAAACCTAGTAGTGGTATTGCTGGTTCAAAGGACATACATTCTTTTAAAGCCCTTTAGGGCTTTAAGTAGTAGCACTTTTTGTGTTAGTTAAAAATCTGGAAACAAAAAGGGTATCCATCAACTGAGACAACATATAATTTAAAAAACAAAATATTAGTTTCTGATATTACCTGATCTGGTAAGTTTTCATTTCCAAATTCAGAAGACTCAAATAAATTAAATCCAGGTGATACAGAAGAGCCCATAAGAAAAGAAAATCCAGGTGGTGTCTTTTGTGATTTGCCTTCAAGCCCTATATTTCTGAGCCTATTATATAAACAGAGAAGTTACTGTAATAGTCTTATAAACAAGTTTTAAAGTAAGAGATTTATCTCAAACATTTCTGGACATACTTATCTTTTATTTAATTGTGAATAAACCATTAGAAAAACTTTCTGATTAGTTAATCAGAAAACATTTATTGAGTGCTTATGTGCCTAGCACTACTCTAAGTACCTGGGAAACACAGAACACAGTCTTAGTTACAGTAAATTGACTACAAGAATAAAACCAATAAGAAAATTAGAAAATAACAGTAGAATGCAATGAGTAATGTGGTACATAAAGTATATGCAAGAGTTAAGAGAAGGGAAAGATCAGTGAGAGTATGAGCAAATAGGTCTTGATCTGGGCCTCCAAGGATGAATAAAATTTAAATAAATAGGAAAGAAAGTAGGAAGAACATACCAGGCTATGGGAGCAACATAAATAAATACATAGTAAGCAAAAAAACAACATGGTATAAAGGGAAAATATTGAGGAGATTAAATATAGAATGAGTGAATTTGAGAATAGAGAGAGAATATTGTTGTCATTTAGCCTATTCCATACATGAAGGAATCCCTAGTATCACATGTCCCCCAAGTGTATGGGTAATCAGAGCAAATAATGTGTTATGGAGTGATGAAAAATAAGGCAGTTTACTTTGGGTAGGCTCTATCACTGAGGGCCTTGAAAATCAGTCAAAAAAGTTCTGTTCAATTGACATGTAGATTCTTAAGCAAGAGAGAATATAACAAAAATCATGTTTTAGAATGATTAGAGTCATAGTTTCCTCCACTAAAGTTCTACTCTGGTGCCTTATCGTGATGGTCATCCTGGTTTTCAAAAGCTTATGCCAACTTAAGAGAATATTCTGACAGCTCCCACCAAATTGGAAAGGCTTCATGAAAAAAGATATATGGCATGTATAGTCATGACACAGAGGGATCTTTCATCCAGATTAGCCTAGCTAAATTCAGAGAAATTCATTACTAGGTATTTTCAGTGGGGCGTCTGTTAAATTGCAACTGTAGTTTCATGTTCTATAACATAGAACAAAGCAGCTGGGTGTGAGATTCCTCAGTGGGCTAAACAATAATGCATGTGATAGCATCTTTTGTTTATTCTGTATGAAATCACTAATCTATAATAGCATAAAGACTATGATTAGTCTCCTTTGATATAAGGAAGTCTCAGATGAGGATATTCCTCTATTAAAGCAATCATCACTTTAGGGGCAAATTATAATCCAAAAATGTTTCCCAAGGCACTGAGAGGTTCAGTGACTTGCCCAGGGTCCCATAGCCAGGCCATGTCTGAGGCAGAATTTGAATCCAAGTCTTCATGGCTTCAAAGTCAGCTCTCTGTTCACAGTTGTTTCTTCAGGATAATTAGATATAATAGTGAGCGAATGCAATGCTAAACATGTTAAATCAGTAGCTAGAAAAACATAACTTCTTAATTCTAATACTGTCTTTCTCTTTGATCTTGATTCAATAACTTGTTTGTATTTGTTTTTTTTCCCTAAGTATAAAAGAGAAAACAATTCACCTCTGTTGAGTTCTTGGAATTTTTATATAAATATCTATAGGAACTAAGGTGTATTGTTTTTATATTAATTATACTTATAAACTAAAGCATATCTTTAATACAAATAATGAAACATAATGGGAAACAAAATCCTACAGTTCAGATGAAGGACTTTTAGAAAACTCTAATTTCTCCCCACGTTCAGGTGTTTTTAAAAAATCAGGAGTTCTTAAAAAGTGAGGC
The DNA here is from genome assembly GCF_016433145.1 of Gracilinanus agilis. Classification (NCBI taxonomy): domain Eukaryota; kingdom Metazoa; phylum Chordata; class Mammalia; order Didelphimorphia; family Didelphidae; genus Gracilinanus; species Gracilinanus agilis. Next base: position 467,958,357 of record NC_058131.1, on the reverse strand, counting down.
ATTTCAGGAGTGCTTGTAAGTTTTTCAGGGCTTCCTTCAGTTTTGTCATGATTATCCTCCTCTGATTTTCCTGGGTGTTCTGTGTGGTCATCCTGTCAATTCACAATGCATAGAAAACTATCAGATAAATTTTATAGTATAGATGAAATTACATGAAAATATTTTGAGTCCTTATGAAGAAACAAATTATAGTAATTCACAATGAGGACAAAAGAACCCCCAAACCAACTCAACTGGCAAACATATGATTTTTATCAACACCATATGGTAGACAGAGGTAAGACTACTAATGTAAATGTAAACTCATTAGTGAGGCTGAGACAAACAGCACAATGAACAAACCCCCAAACTATTCCATATAGATCTAGAAATTATACCAGGCTAAATCCTGATGGGGAAATCCAAGACAAAGTTGCGATGAATCATTTTTCCAGGCTAGGTCACTCTAGGGAGCTAGATAGAGAGGTCTATGGATAGTGGGGATAGGATCTGGCCAGGAGCCCCACAGAGCCCTCCAGAGAATAGGAAGAAACTGCACCCCAAGGCAAAAGGAAGTCTAAGATCCCTACTGGGACATCATGATGGAAGAGAGGTGGCAGCTTTGTTATCCACTACCTAGTTCCAGGTTGAAGATTTTAGGGCAGACTGATGAGAGGATTTACATTCATAGGTGGCATTCCTGAGTAGAGAGTTCCTGAACTATGTATGAAGAAAGAAGTAGATAAAACTTCAGAGAAATAACCCCAGGGCAGCAATCTCAGACCCAGGGGGATTTGCAGTATTTGTAGTGCTATCACTCTGAACCAAAAGAGGCATTCTAGCACCCAGGGAGAGGGGACTTCAATGGGGCCAGCTGCCAACTGACAGCTTTTTCCATATAATTCTGCTCTTAAGAACAACAGCTCCCGGAATTCATAGCAACCTGGGCAGCTACCTCAGTAGTTTAGGAATAATTTCCAGATCATAAATGGATGATTAATACTATAGTTATTCCACATATATAATCAAGAGTTGATGTATTTAAACTAAATATTCAAAATTGAATTATGTTATTTTTTTCCCAACTTAATTTGAGAGTTCATGAATGTTTAAAGTTTTTTAATAGATTTGAAGAAATCGAGCCAAATAATTAAGTTACTTACTTGTAGAGTATCTGTGGAATCTTTTAAATTTTTTTCTGTTTCTTTTACTCCACACTCAGAATCTGTGTTTGTTAAACAAAAACATACAACTATTGTTTGCATATTATATCAACTTCTTAAAAAAGAATGGTTTGTCAGGAAATGAAAGTTAAAGGTTCTACTCTCTAAAATTTATAGAATTCTTTTTTTTTTCTATCTGAGTTACTTATATGCCTTGCAAAATGGAAGACATTCTGCCATCTTTTTTAGTCTGTGTAAGAATAAAACTCATGCAAATATGTAACAGTCATCCTTTAACAGCTACAGAGGGTTCTACTCTTTGCCTCCAACCTATTTCTCCCTTGTCTCACTCTGCCACTGAATGATTACATAAGTGTAGAACAAAATATATATGAGATAAAAATTTTTTTCCTCTCCATATGCAGTATAAGTGACACCATTCCATTGCTGTATGACAAATTAATCTTCCCTACACAGTTGGAATGATAGATAAACTAATATTAGTGTGGTAAATTATTTAACTGAATTTAATTTAATGACAATAATAAAACACTTATTAAACAAATCATCAGTACAAATCTTGCTATCTGGGTTTTTCTAATGTCTTTACAATACAAAGAATGTGGCATTTTTAATGACACCAATATCAAGACCTATTTAATCTTCAAATAGGAAGACATTAGGCTATTGAAAAAACTGACACTATTACCTTTTATATTATTGAACTAATTTTAATAATTGTGGAAGCTCAATTAAATAGAGGGCCCAAAAGCTAAATATATCTGCCTAGGCTCAAAAATCAAAAAGAAATTCAGCTATGCCAGAAAAAGAAATCAATGAGCAATGAGCAAGGAAGAACATAATAAGTATAGAAAAAATTGTCATATAAGCAAATAGCATTTCTTTGACTTATCCTGTCAAATGTACCACAACATATTTATTTACTTTTAAAAGTCACTATTAGTTGTAGAGAATAATTTGTCCTCATTAATACATAGGAAAAAATATGAACAGCAACTACCTGTACTTCCTTTGTCAAACATTAGCTTATAGTCTGATTGCCTCTGAAGAGTCAGCAGTCTAAAATGTACAAATAATGGTTTCTGTTAACTTATTGTGTATTTTAATATTCAAAGCATTTCCTAATTTTAGAAAATTACCTGAATTGTAGCAAGTTTTGTGTACTTTTAAGAGTTGAAACTTGAGAATATTTATTCATCATGGATTCATCAAATTCCTGCACAAAATGAATATAACATCTGAAGTGTCTATATGATTATTATTTTAAAATCTGGGGTTTTTTCCATGGGAGAGGTCATGCTTTTGATTTGGCATTGCCACTGGAATACCCTACATTTAGGCAATGTCATCACACTTTACTTAGATGCTAAATGCAAAATGCTGTGTAAGGTGCCAAGTTTCTCATCTTTGTTCTTAAGGACATTACATACAATCTTACTCAAGGAGACAAGGCATTGTTAATTACAATAACTCACATGTCATGTGATACATATACCAATTGTCATGCCTATAACACATGCAAAAAAAGTGTACCCTTTTTTGCATTTACATTGTAAATTTTTTTTAGCCAATACTTAATTCTTACTCTCTTTATTAAAAAAAAAAAAAAAGATTAGATACCGGTGTTGCTTTTCTCTCTGGTCTGAAGTCAATACTGGCAAGTGTTGAATAGCTCAATGAACTTTCTTCTTTTTTATCTAAGTAATACATAATTAAATTTAAATTATTTTCAAAAATGATTTTCCTATGCCATGTCTTATAACCCTGTGAATTAATAATTTAAGAACAAAATAGGTTTGCATATGACAGTGAATTAAAAGTGATATACCTAAGAATTACGAAAATTTTATGTAACCCTGAGCTCTGCGTTACAATTAGTCAACCCTTTACTTTATAAATTTAACTAGGCATAGGATCCAGACCTGTAATTTCATTGGTATAGGGAATTCTCTGATGAGGAAACACCCTCAAGTCAGCATCTTCTCTACAAACTTAGAGTCTTAGAATAGGGTCTTAACTTGGGATCAGTGAACTTGTAGCGGTTTAAAAATATATTTTTATTAAATATATGTCAATATAAATGGTTTTCTTTGTAATCCTTTTATGAATTTAAAAAATCTAATTTTGAGAAGGACTCTATATCCCACACTGGAAGGCCAAAAAGGTCCATGATACATAAAAGGTTAAGAAGCCCTGTCTTAGAGAGGTTAAGGGACCTATCTAGAGTCACACAACCTATATGAGGCAGAAGCAGGTCATGATCTGAGGACTTTCTGCTTTCTGAGTCAGTTTACTATACATGATGCCATGCTATCTCTATAATAGTTATCTTTATTTGTGAATGACAATTAACATGATTACAGTTCCTGATGAAATAAAATAAGCTGGCAAAAATTCAATTTTCAAGGTAAGCAATGTAAGAGATAGTGAGGAAAATCAATATCCCTCTTCACAGATGCCAGTGATACTATGGATGAATTGATCTGCACATTAAAAGAGGCCAAGCTAAGAAGTATTAAGGGCCAAGTCCCTAGCAGCCTGGACACTGTAATTCTGCTTTCCAATTTAATTCAATTCAATAACCACTTAATATGGGCCTATTATACTCAAGGCATTATGATGTGTACTGAAAATACAAAGACAAAAATATAGTTCCTGCCCCTGAAAAGCTTACATTCTGATGTAATTTACAGAGCAGTCCATAATTTGTTCACAGGACTCCAGAAGAAAAAAATACTTCTAGTAGATAAAATGATTTCCACTTTCCTAGCAATTGTACAAGCAGAGCACAGTTCCTGGTATGTATGTGACTGTACTAGTCTGTCTCAAAAAAAAAAAAATATAGGCACTTAAAACAAAAGGCTCATTTGCTTTTTACCTTCCCAACCTAGAGGACAAAAATGGGCTCAATGTATTTATTTAAGGAATATCTCACACTGAAACCTATCAAAAGGGTTCTTACTCATTTCTTTTAATTAAATATTCTGACTTTTGAATTATAGAATGCTTTGTTCTGTGAGAAGCAGCATGGCCTAGTAGATAGTCAGCCTTTGATAAAAGAAAAGAAGAAACATAATTGATTCAGTCAAACTTTACCTGTTTCTCTTGGTTCTGAGAAATGTCTTTCATTCCTTACAGGTTTAACTAATTTTGGGGAATTATAAGGAAGAAATAGTTGACTATTTTGAGGATTTTCATTTATTTCACAAATTCGTCCATGTTCTTCAAAAATTCTAAAAGAAAAAAAATCAGTTAAAATGTTAAAAATTACTCAGTATAAAAGGATTTAGAATAGAATCTTGGAGACAGAAGTAGTCTTAGAGAAAAAGCACTCGCTATGGCATTAGAGAACCTGGGTTCAAATCACAGATCTCCTCCACTGTGTGATGTTGGCAAATCACTCAACCTCTGTGGGCCTCAATTTTCTCCAAAATAAGTTGGCTAGATGATAAAGGATTTTTCCAGTTCTACATCCTATGAGTATGACCATATGGTCTGGTCCTTTCGTTTTACATATGAGAGAAATGAAGTAGAAAAATGATTAAGTAGCTTGTCCACAGTCACACAGTCAGTGGAAAAACTAGGACTAGATTCTAAGACTTCTTATTGGCTTCTGTGCCATTTCCGTATCATTATAATTTCCTTATTTCTTTATAATTCAATTCAATAAACATTTATTAAGCACCTACTCTGTGTCGGGCACTGTGCCAAGCACTGTGGATACAAATAGAGACAATTACTACCTTCAAGGAGCTTACAGTCTAATGTGGGAGACAATATGCAAACAAATATATACACAGCAAGCTATATACAGAATAAATAAGAAATAATTAACAGAGGGAAAGCACTGGAACAGAGGAATTCAGAAAGGTTTCCTGTAGAAGGTGAGATTTTAGTTGAGATTTAAAGAAAGCCAGGAGGTAAGTAATCAGAGCAAATAAAGAACAGCATAATAGGCTTTCAAATGAATTTATTTTTAAAGCCTACCATTTACACTCTCTCTCTCTCTCTCTCTCTCTTTCTCTCTCTCTCTCTCTCTCTCTCTCTCTCTCTCTCTCTCTCTCTCTCTCTCACAAAACAAAAAAATCTATGTGCCAGAGTTTCAAACTTTAAAAGGAAAGAATTTTAGAAATAGCATAATGAAGGAAATTACTATTAAACTACCAGGAATGAGGATAGCAAATGGACTTATAATTTCATTAGTGCTACCAGATGGGGAAACTCCCTCTATCAATATAGATTGGTATTTTTCTCTCCAACTTAGTTTTAGAGAGTTGCGGATGGGGGAGGGGCGGGCAACAAGAGGAAAAGTGATTTGCCCAGAGTAACATAGCCAGTATGTGTCAGAGGTTAAGAGTTAGATACTGGTCTTCCTGACACTGAAGCCAGTTTTCTATACAGTAGGCCATGCCTTACCTATTAAAATTATTATTGAACAATAGACATTTTAAGGATCAAGATGAAATGATAACCTTCATTTTTTAAACTGAGAAACAAGATATCTGTCAAAAATATCTGTGAATAAAATAACATTGCCATAGCAAGTCTACTAATTATAAAGCATTTATGCATGCCTGAAAAGTCATTTGTAAAGAAATATTCTGTATATTATTAGCTATCTTCACCATTAAATTTCTTTATGAAATTGGAGAGGGAAAGTGATGGTCCTGGTGTAGGAAAGTATCAAGAGAATTTAACTTGTAAAAGCAGTACTGAAACAGCAAGGAAGGTCATGAGAGAGGAACCCCAGGGTATGGAAGGAGGGGATGCAGAAAAGGAGAATTGGGAGGTACTCCAGAAACTTAAGCAGTAATATATGTGCTGTCTCTGGCAAAACTAATTTTTTTAGCTTCTTGGTATCCCTCTACTTCCATCATCTCTTCTGTCTTCCATTCAATGCCAGAAAAATAGAAACATATAATAGCTATCGCTTTTTGTTACCCTTTCACTCAATTGGTTACTGTCAAGAGAGGAAAGACCAGTTGTTTTGGTGATGAAATGTCAAAGAAAAGGAGATACACTGCTTCTTTCTTTCACCAGGGTTCTTCTTGCAGGACCCTTACTTTCAGTAAGTATTTAATAAATGTATACAGAATTGGAATTGAATGCTTTCAACATAAAAACATCAGGAAGTAATAGTGGGGAAGAACTTGTTATGGCAGATGAGACAGAAGTAGATAAACTATATCTCTGCTGCTATACTATTTCTATGTCTACATACAACCCTTCCTTCCCACTCTTAACCTACAAAATATCGGTCAATTTAATTTGTAATATACATGTTACAGTTTCTCAATTATAAAAATTGCTTTTTAATCAAATGAAATATAATCTTTGTGGTATAAAATATAAGAACCCATAGAAAAACAGATACAACTATAACAATGTAAATGAAAAAGTCAAATTCTGAGTAATTTAACAATTTAAGCAAGTCCCTGAGAACAGAAAAAGAAACATATACACCTTCCCTCCATCAGAGACATAAGGTACTAACATGCAAAAGCTATGAAACTCTAAGTGAGCATATTAGGAATAAAGTTGAACAACTGATAAAGACAATGAATCTCCTCTTCCCCCACCCATCTCTTTCTCCACCCATTCATTTATAAGGAAGATTGGGAAAGACATACAGTTTAAAAACTGGAACCCTAAGTCACAAAATTGTTTGGTGACTACTGGGTATATGGCCATTTCCTGATTTATGGCCCATATTGTAGAGCTACAAATTTCTCTTACAGTTACTATAACTTAGGGTGAAATCTCTCATGAAGGGGACCTGGTCCTATACCAAGAAATCAAAAGTCTAACTATGAGAGCATCTCTTGCTCTTTGTTCCACAGGAAAACTGTCTCCTTTTGAACTTTCTGGGTATCCACCCTGCTGACTAGATATATTTTAGAGAAAGTGTTTATAAGATTTATTTACTTAGTTGGTTCAGTATATGCTTTTCCTTTGACTTAAGTATGTCCTTTTGTTGACTAAAGTAAAAGTAAGTGCTCATGAGCCAAAATTTTAGGAGACCTGCAGAACACTTTGAACCAGGAGTAATTGTCCTCTAGCAGAGGCAACCTATGATGGAAGTTGGGGAGCAGCCAAGAAGGGGCACTATAATAAAAAATACCATACACAAGAATAAGGACTATCTCTGTGATGTGACTGATACAGAAAAGTCATAGATGATCCCTCCATCACTGCAGAAAAGCACCTTCACTGCAAGAGCAGTATGTGAGATGGGAAACTTAAACTCCCTTGAACTTCATTTTATGTCTATCCACGAGACTGCACTGCCTTTACACTACAGAGCATTATATAATTTAGCAGTCAGAATATTTTGTTCACATAAATAAACAATTTACCTCTCTTTAAATTCTCTTATTTTTTCTATTTTGTCACTTTTATCTTCTAGGACATCTGAAAGGTTCTTAGTTTCAGAAATTCTTGTAGTCTGCTGAAAATTAAAAAAAATACTACAGAATCAAAATAATTATTTATGGAAAAATGCTGAATCTATATCAAATCTATATCAATCTTACAATAAGGGTTAAAATTCTGTATATAATCACAACATTACTATTCTATGTTCTTCCTTCCAATCTATAGAAGTTGCCAAAACTGAACTTAAATTAGGAAGTTGAAAAAGTTTCCTACTTTTGCTCTTTATAATTCCACTGGCAAATTTAGCTTTTGAAAAACTTCTAGACTAGCTTTCCTATAAACAGGGGGTTAGAAGCAAAAGGCCGTTGGTTTCTCCTATTTGTTTAAAACAGTGATTCCCAAAGTGGGCACTACCACCCCCTGGTGGGTGCTGCAGTGATCCAGGAGAGCAGTGATGGCCACAGGTGCATTTATCTTTCCTATTAATTGCTATTAAAATTTTTTAAAAATTAATTTCCAGGGGGCTAAGTAATATTTTTTTCTGGGAAGGGGGCAGTAGGCCAAAAAAGTTTGGGAACCACTGGTTTAAAAGAAAATGGTAGGCAAGTGGTACACACCTATAAACTTTGCTATTATGGAAGCCGAAACTAATAGGAGCTCTTAAACCAGGAATTAAAAAATGATATCGCTTCTGATTTCAATAAAGCAATTTATTCTAAACTCTAATCCCTATTAAACCCTTTATAAAGCATTTCTCCATTTTGACTTACTTTTAAATAGAACCCTTAAAAATACAGATTATACTTTATATACCTATTTACTTAAATATATTAATAGATGTTAAACATATACATTAAAACATGTACCTGATTTAAATAATTAATTTTTCTTTCTATTTCATCTGCTTCTTTCTTCAGTTTAGATGATTTGTAAATCAAAGTTGAAGCATATTTAAGAATATCTTCAGTTTTAGATCTCAAATGAACACTTTTATGTTAAGAAATAATTACTGTGGCAGTACATTTAAATCTATAATTTATATAACACATCTAATTTTACATAAGATTATTTGTGAAAATGTATTATTTTACAGCTATAAAACATCAGCTATAAAACCATTAATTTAATCCTTTACTATATCATACTCTTAAATTGGGAAAAAATCTTTGTAACAAAAACTTCTAACAAAGGTCTAATTTCTCAAATTTATAAGTAGCTAAATCGATTGTACAAAAATGGGCAAAGGACATGAGTAGGCAATTGCCAGATAAAGAAATCAAAAGTATCAATAAGCACATGAAAAAGTATTCTAAATATCTCATAATTAGAGAAATGCAAATCGAAATAACTCTGAGGTGCCACCTCATACCTAGCAGACTGGCTAACATGACAGCAAAGTACAGTAGTAAATGTTGGAAGGGATGTTTCAGAATTGGGACATTAATGCATTGCTGGTGTAGTTGTGAATTGATCCAACCATTCTGGAAAGCAATTTGGAACTATGCCCAAAAGGCTTTAATAAAATACTGCCTGTCCTTTGATCCAGCCATACCACTGCTGGTTTTGTACCCCAAAGAGATAATGGAGAAAAATACATGTACAAAAATATTCATAGCCTTGCTCTTTGTGGTGGCAAAAAAATGGAAAATGAGGGGGTGCCCATCAACTGGGGAATGGCTGAACAAACTGTGGTATCTGATGGTGATGGAATACTATTGTGCTGAAAGGAATAATGAACTGGATCAATTCCATGTGAACTGGAAAGACCTCCAGGAATTGATGCAGAGCAAAAGGAGCAGAACCAGGAGAACATTGTACACAGAGACTGAAACACTGTGGCACAATTAGACATAATGGACTTCTCTACTAGCAGCAATGCATGATCCAGGACAATTCTGAGGGATTTATGAGAAAGAAAACTAGCCACATCCAGAGAAAGAACTGTGGGAGTAGAAACATAGAAGAAAAAAAAATATGATTGATCACATGGTTTGATGGGGATGTTGACTTTAAATGATCACTTTATTGAAAGTATTAATAATATGGAAATAGGTTCTGAACAATGATACATGTAAAACCCAGTAGAATTGTTTATTGGCTCTGAGAGGGGGAAAGTAGGAGGGAAGGAAAGAGCATGGGTCATGTAACCATGTAATTAATTAAATAAAATTTAAAAAATAATAATGCCAATATTAAAAATATATCATACTCATAAATAATTTTATTCTCATATATAGGGTTTTAGCACATTAACTGTATTGTGGAGCTAGGTCTTAAGCTAGGCAAAATTTTTCTGGTGCACACTATTGCTTCCACTATGTTATTCACTTTAACATCTTACTAAATTAATTTTACTCATTTAGGAAACTGAATTTAGCCGATGGCCATGTAGAATGTCTACTAATAGCTAAGTAATTCTCTACTTGAAAATAGGCTTAAGTCTAGTTCAAGCAAAAAATCAAAAAAGAGCATATAAAGAGAATTTAATCTTATGAAAAATCCTGTAATGTGTACTATTATGTCATATAGAGGGGAAGAATGGTAAATTAGAAAGTTAGACCAGGAGTAAAATATTTACAGATGGACAAAGAAATACAAAAATAAATAGCTTGAACTTATTCACACATTATAAATCAAGAATATAATCAGCTTGTAAGATACGTCCAATTTACATATCTAGTTGACAGAAGTACTCACAACAGAAAAGAAACAACTTGTTACCAATATGTGAGTCATTTCTGAATTGTTTTTGGAACTAATATAAAAAAATATCACAAAATTAAAAGAACAAAAATAAAAGCTATGAGATGCAGTTAAAATAACTTCAGTCTGACCTATTTGAACAAGATACTGATGCTTTAAATTAGGGAAATAGATAAAAGGACCAACATTGATGCAGACTAACACTATCTCCCAAAGAAACTTAATTACTATGAAGCAGTTCCTACAGTGAGCACAAAACAGCCAAAAAATTGTTTGTTCAACCAGAAAAATGCATAATCCCTTTGCTAAGTAGCTGAGGAAAATACATTTGTATTTGAATACAAATTTATTTTAAATATCTTATGGATGATAACAAAAGATTATAAATGGTATTATTTCATAACTCAGCAATTGAAGCAACAGAAGGAAGAATGACCTTACAGCAGAATGGCCTAAAGCTTGGCTTTGGGCACTCCGCCACAATTCTGAGGGTGATTAGTGATCAACTCTCAAAATATCTGAAAGAAAAATTATATTGAATGACTGGAAACTCATAAATATATATTATCAGAAAAAAGCTATCAATGACAACTAGTCCACAAACACAATTTATCATCTCATAAAAACTTTGTGAGAATAAATTACATATATATTAAAGGTCACTGACAAAAAACATCAGAAGGAAACAGCCAGTCTTTTTCATATTAGGAGATTACATTTTTACAGTCATTTAACTAATTGAAAAATACAGAATATCTCACTGATTATTGTTCATGGACTATAAGATGCAATTTTTTCATAGAGCAAAATGTCACCTTTTAAAGGCTTTCCTTCATCAAGTTATCTCTCATGCATATGTTAAGATCAAATAAGATATTTTGATGCATTCAACATTAGAGATAATTTTATTTGATGATTCTCTGATTACTACTATCAAGGCATAAAACATGAAGAAGAATGATCAAAGGTGTTTGCCATTATCAAAGAGGTTGCACAGTGTCCAAATCAAGAAGAATTTACTATAGATGTTAAAGTCCTAGAGATGTTCTTATTTGTGTTTGACTTAATTGCATTAAATCCTAATGCAACAGAACCTCCTAAAAGAGATCTAAAACTATTCAAAAGAGTTCAATGTAACAAAGAAAAACAGAGTGGATAAAGAATGCCTATGATTTGCAGTTGCATAGACAGCCCATTGAGTTGGTCCAAAGCACATATATCTTGGACCACTATCAATGGATAATAAACTGGATTCTTAATTGAAAAGAGGGAGATAGGAAGCTGTAATACATTTGGAAAATTGGGCAATGTTTTCAATGGTCCTATGATTCTCCCTGAAACAAAGACTAATTTGTTAACTCAGTGTTTTTCAGGGGATCCTGTGAATTCTGGAAAACCCACATCTCTAAAAAATAATAAATTATAGAACATATAATGAATTATGTGCCCAAAGGTATTATAAAAGACATTATCAAAGAGTTTTTAGGTAGTAATATAGTAAGAGATGAACCCCCACATCTGAAGACATTATGGGAAGAATCTCAAGTATAATTTGTGAAAAGACACATAAAAGATTGAAACAAGATGAGGTGAGAACATATTGTGATCTGCTTCAAGAAGAGTATCCAAGAGAACGAGACCATAAATATGTCTAAATTTTTAATTATTTACAACCATATTACTCTGGAGAAATTTTGTTTTTCTAAGAGGATTTCTGTAGCATATACCAAATACATCCACAGGAAACAAATCATGGCCTCCTTGGATGTCTATATATTCAAGCTAATTTAATTGTTGCTCCTACTTTAGAAGCCATGATTCAAACCATCTAGGTGGTTTTCCTCTCCTTTTTTTCTGGTCTTCTGTCACCTTTTTACTATTTTAACTAAACCTTCTTCTTCATCATGCCCTTCCTCATCCCTTCACCTACCCAGTCCCAATCCAATATAATCTTATCTGCCACTCATATTCCATTCCCTAATGCTTGCTTTTATCATTTCACCTTTTGTCCCATACTGTTATATTCCTACATCCATAATATAACTGCTCCCTACTTCTTACTACAACAAGCCTCTATCATCTTCCCCAATGAGGTTAAAGAATGGATAGATAGCAGAGATTATAAAGCAAGTAGACAGTGGGGAACTAAGCAGACCAGAGTAGAAGACAGAGTGGGGCCATTCTAGAGGTCAGCAGGTGAATAGGAAAAACAACAGAAGAATTGGGAAAACTGGCAAAGTTTGGAAGAGGTGGGTGACAAGAGAAAGTACAAAAGATTGGACAATAGAGTGGGTAAAAATGGAGTAGGAAAGCAGAAAGAAATTCAAACAAATGTGGGAAGCCAATAAGAGAATAGATAAAAATCTGAGACCCCTCTTTTGACACCTCTTATGATCCATACCTTTTCTTATTGGAAAAACATGATAGACTTATTGGAAAGCTTTGAGTCCATAACCAGACCAGAAGCTACTGAGTTAACAATGTCTCTCCTTGACAATTTCTCTCCTTGATAATTAAGAAGCCTAAACCCTAAAAAATATATTACTTAGATAAGGACTGGAGCCAGACAAATTAGTCCAGACTATCTGACCAGGTGCAGATCTGTAAATCAAGGCAGAACGCAATTAGTAAACATCTCCATGAAATTTATTTCTGCTCCCAGAAGTAAACCCCTACTAATTGGTGGTTGGAATTTGGCCCTTGTCCTTGCACCCATATCTCTACTTTCTAGACTTTAATGGATTGTGTATGATTTGTAACCCCTTCACAGCTGTTACTCTTTCTTTGTGTTCTTTGTTTGAAACCAGTATAAAATAAAGTCCAAATCCCTAGTGTTAGAGCAACATGGGCTAACCACTAGTCTGGTTGTTCTCATTTTCTTTCTCCTGCCTTAACAATCCTAAGCGACCAACACCACTCAGGACCCCAAAACCAAATAGGGGGCTAGCTCCCTATAAACAAAGATATCCTTCTAGTGGGAGAAGATCAAGAAAATGTTTATTGATTTAGGAAGGGAATAAAAGTTCACTGTCAGGGATGACCATATCCTAATCAGGCCAATGCTGGGCCAATCAGAAAGCACATAATAAAGTGGAAGTGAGAGACAGCTTCTATTACTCTAGAAAGGAATTATCAATTAATATAAATGAAAGCTTTCCTTCAATATGACTGAATATATAAGAAACAGAGTCACTGGAAACAATCTAGAATATATAATTCTTTCTTGAGTTGACTTCTCCTGATTATACTACATATTCACACAAATATGTATCCATGTATCTATAAATTATAGGAATGTGATCATAGAAAGCTAAATTTTCATAGGGTTAAGTTTAAGAATATTAGATGCTGTCTCCAGAGTTACTGGCATGAGCTCAGTCCAAGAATCCTGGAAGGGAATCTTGGAATGTACAGGTTGCTGGAGGAAGGTGGTTGGTTTAGTAACTGTGACTTCCTGTCCTGAGCTGGGAGAGGAAGGCTGTTGCACTCTTCTGAGTGTTTCCTATCTCAACTTTTTTGGAAGAAAGGAAATCTTTAAACTACATTTGGAGGTTTCTTTTTCGTTGGAGAAAACATCTTAGTGAAGATATATCTGAACTTGCTGTTTTATCAACACTGCCTAGAGAAAGTTTACCTGGAGATCCTGTTTATAGGGCTCTGAGGTTTCTACCTCAGAGTCATACTCAGTTCTGAGTGAACTCAGTCATCTTGGGTTCATTCTTAGTAAATTTGGAGACAACTCCTGAGATAACTAACTAAACCAGTAACTGAGGATTGTAGTCAGGTAGATTAGAAAGGTTTTGGAGGGAAATTTAGCTAGAGCAGGGAGAAATAGTGTAGCCAGAAGAACTGATGGCTCCATTGTGAGATGGACATATATTGAAGGGTGGAGTATTAAGACTTAGGGTTAGGGATCCTTGTGTTTAATTCTCATATTTTACTCTTTATTTATTAATAAACATAGATACATTTTTATACAAATCAGTCTACTAGGCTTGTGTGCACTGGCCCAATGAAGGAAGGTTCACTTTGCCATCCCTTCACAATAAGGAACTGAGATACTTACAGACAGTCAATTAAGTGTCTAACCCAACTTCCTATAGTGGATATCATCATCTATCTACATTATTTTTTTCAGTTGGTGAGCTTAACAGGACTTTTGGACCTATAATCTCCATTTTTGAGCAATTTAGAATTCTCATTCACAGCAGGAGATTCAGGCAGCCATAGAACTCCAGCAGCTGACAGGCTGTAATTCCCATGTGAGAAACAGCAGGGGACTCCAAAAACTTTCTCCCAGTGAGTCACAACTCCCTAAGCAAGGAAGCTTTTTGAAATTTACTGATTGTTTCATTGTAGCAATGTGGAATTATGTTGTTCAACTAATGTATTTCCCTACCTGTTTTTACATAACCTTACCTACATTAATACAAGATTGGATAGGTTATGTTTGAATGTTTGAAGCCTGAACTAAAAATGACTGTACAGCAACTTATATCATATGTCCCTATACTGGTTTTGACTCTGGCTTGGTTATACACAATGGTTAAAGCAAAACTGGCTGTAAATAAGGGATGCAATAGGTTTACAGGAATGGATATCAAAAAGCAACTACAATACCTGGCAATGAAATTAGAAAATGTGGAGGCACAATGCAGAGAGCTAGCTAATGCAAGAGGATCAGTGCAGGGTGCAGAGAAATCTGATGCACCTACAAAGCTAGAGTTGGAAAATGAGGCATTAGAATCAAACCCTGCTACCGTGTTTCCCTTAGGAGAAATCCTTATGGTATCCCTGGAGAGTGGAATCTGGCACGTGAGGGTTCATAAGAGTTTCACTCAGGCAGACTTGGAAGGATGTATTAAAAAGAGATCTCCTAAGTATGAAGAAGAACCAATGCAGGTTGTCCAAGAGTTTAAGAGCGCCATCAAATTTTTTGATCCTTCTTGGCAAGATTGTGAAGTGTTACTAGATGAAGTGCTTACAAAAAGGGAGAAACAAAGGATTATAGAACAAACTAGTAATAATCCAGGATTGCCCAATTGGCCAACTGAGGAACCAAATTGGGAATATCAGTCAGTTTCAGTGCATGGAGAATTGAGGAGAGCAAGAGAAGCACTCCTAGAACCTATGAAGGCCAATTCCAAGCACCCTGGAACTTGGTCTAAGTTTGAAAGGCTTAGACAAGAGGAGGGAGAAACTCCAGCTAGTTTTCTAGACAGGATAATTGATTGTAGTGAGAAACGGCTTGCATGTGATTTGCTATCAGAAGGACATGTTAATCATATACGTCACCAATTCATGAAGAATGCCTCTCCTATAGTAAAGTTTTTTTCAGAAATAGCTGCCCAGGCTGGTTTACAATGGGATTTGAAGAATGGAAGAAATACCTACTTATGTTTGGCAGGGAGAACGTGACAGACAGACTAAGGAAAAAACAGAGGTCATTGACAATTTGCAAAAAGAGATCAGAGAACTTAAGTAAAAACTGAAAGACAGTGACATACAACAAGTAAAGACTGTGGCTGCATTGAGATCTAACAAGCCTCAAAGAAATAACTTTAGCCCTAGGCAATTTAGATCAAATCCTAGATGCTATCTCTGCAACAAAATGGGACACATGATTAGAGAATGTGGATTCAGGGAATAGTTTTCTTTGCAAGGATTTAGAGGAAACCAAGACAGCCCAATCAATAATTATAATGGGTTTAGGCAGAACAACTATGCCTACTAAAACAACAGATTCCAGAATGGTTACAGTGGGTACAACAACAACATGTACCAAAACCAAAATTACAACAACTGCGATGCAGGATGCTGTCATAGTTCTCAGCAAGCCCCAGATTTAAATTCAATGCACAAATACATACTTATATACACACTAATTATACATGTGTATATTATAAGAGAGCTTTTAAAATAATTAACTTGAAAAATTCTACCTATTCATTCTTAATCAAATAATAATTACTTATGGTTCTCAGTGAAACATTAAAAATTAAAATTCAGAAATCACATATTTTAAAAATTGTAAATAAAAGTATGGATACATTTGTAATGTCCAGTCAGGAAGTGATTTAAAGGGAGCGGGCACTGAAAAACAAAGTTATACTTTATATTAACTCATGGTATTTTTGCACGGACAATGTATTAATAATAAATCTTTTTTGTACCTATAAGTTCCATAAGAATAGTTTCCTTAATTTTACATTGCTCAGAATATGTTAATATTCGGCTTTTTATTTCTTCTACTTCTGTCTTGTTCTTATAATACTCTTGAGCAAAAGGCGATTCTGAATAATGTAGCTGGTATTGTTTCAAGGTATCATTATACTGTCTCATATAATCGTGATACATTTTTCTGTTAAAACAAGAAAGTGGAAATTGATAACCGTGTGGAAGACATATGAATAAACTTATAATTTTATTGCCTTTAAAAGTAATTAGATAAAACACTATAAATGCAAAAAATCCAATAAGTACACTATTCAATTAAGGCAAATACATTCTAATTATGTTCATAAATAATCATAACACCAGATATCATTCTATATCCATCTGGAAGTATTATTGAATGATTCATAAATTTATATTCATAAAATATCAGCAAGATGTACTCTCATGATACACATACTAACAATTCCTTCTACATTATTAATACTATCAAACCCCAATTCCAAAGATTTGTCATTCTCTCTCCCTCAGTATGCTGGATATTCTTATCTACTCAGAGGTTGTCTAGAACTTAGATCATATTTTCCAATCCACACAAAGCACATTTTCCATTGCACAAAGCACATTTTAGACAACAAAAGGAGAAATATATTATCTGCATGAGAAAGAAAAGGAGGCTCACAATAAAGATTAAATATCATCCCCTGAGTCTTAGTAAAATTTTAAGCTACTAATGCTGTTCCAAAAGTCTAAAACTTTGGGTACAATGTATATAGTCAGAAAGTTAACAAACATTTACCAAGCACTTACTATGTGCCAATAAGCACCAGATATACAAAGGAAGGCCTAAAGTAAAGTCCTTGCCCTCAAGAAGTGTGCATGAAGGAATCTGAAGGAGGCAGGCATTAGCAGCTGCAGGGAACAAGGAGAGTTCTCTTTTGAAGTAGATCTTGAGAGAGTTAAGGGAAAGGAAGAGGCCCAAGAGAGAAGGTGGAGCATTCTAGGCATGCAAGATGGTCAGAAGATATGTGTCATGTTCAAGGTTACTGTATCTAGATTGTGGAGTATGTAGAGGAGAAAAAGATATAAAAAGTCTAGAAAGGAATAAAAGACACAGGATATTTAGGGCTTTAAATAACAGAAGACTTTTTATTTGATCCCAAAAGTAATAGGGAGCCAATGGAGCTCATTAAACAGGGGTTAAGGGAACAACATAGTTAGATTTCCCTCCACTTTAGAAAAATCTCCTTGGTAGCTGAATGAGAGTGGGAAAGATCTGAAGCTTGGAGATCAATTATAAAGCAACTACAGTAGTTCAGAAGAGAGGTGATGAGACCTGGGTAAGAGCTATGGCTCTAAGAGCAGACAAAAGGGTGCATACATGAAATATGACATAAAGGGGCTTCTGGGTTAAGATGGCGGCAGAGTAAAAAGCAGTGCTTAACCTCTCCTAACTCCTCAAGGGGCCATAAAAACAAATCCAGAAGAATGGAGGGACCCCAGAACAGGGTACAGTGTGGAAGGTATGTGGAATGGGGGCAATTCCATGCTATAAAGGGGTGAAACAGCTCTCACTAAATCACGGGCTGAGCAACCCCCCACACACACACACACCACCTACAGTGCCAAAGCCAGCTCAAAAGAAGTAGAGCAAGTTTGGGGCACCCATTGAGTCATTGGCAGCTCCAGGGCCTGCTCCTGAGAGCAGCAAGACTTAAGACCCCAAAAGGCTAAAGAACCCGCACGGACATTGAGCACTGAAACTGAGCGCAGGCGCAGATGGAGGCAGACACAGGCGTGAACGAAGGCTCTGAAACCTTGAGTGGGGAACTAGTGCAGATGGGTATACGACTGTGGAAGCAGTGCTCTGAGACTTGTAAAGGAGCCTCCCGCAGAGGATCAAGCAAGGGGGACCACCGGGAGGCTTGACCTTGAGAATAACCAGACCCGAGACCTCAGAAGCCTAAAGTGCGCAGACAGACCCTGAACATGAGGATAAAGCTGAGAAGGGGCTGGGCTCAAAATGGCAACCCAGAATCAGGAAGCCCAGAAGAGAAAGATTAACAACAAGAAGAAGAAATCTTTAAAACTCAACAGCTTTTACACAGAGAAAATCCAGACAACAGAGCAAACAGAAGAGGAGAACAAACAAGCAATCACATCTGGACCCTACCAAAATAATGAAAACTGGTCACAAGCTCTTGAAGAGTTCAAATCTGAGATGACGAAAAAGTTGGAAAAGATTTGGCTAGAGAAATGGGAAATACCTCAAAAGGAAATCAGGCAAGAAAATAACAGTTTAAAAGGCAGAATTTTGCAATTGGAAAGTGAGGCTCAGAAATCAAATGAACTGATAAGCAAATTGAACACCAGAAATGACCAGATTAAAAAGGAAAACCAAAAGATTATAGCTGAAAACCAGTCCCTAAAGGCTAGAATTGAACAATTAGAAGCCAATGATCTCTCAAGACAGCAAGAACAAATAAAACAAAGTCAAAAGACTGATAAAATAGAAGGAAACATGAAATATCTCAATGAGAAAGTGACAGACCAAGAAAACAGGGCTAGAAGAGACAATTTGAGAATCACTGGTCTTCCTGAAAAAGCAGAAATTAATAGAAATTTGGACTCCATACTAAAAGAAATTATTCAGCAAAATTGCCCTGAAGTTCTACAACAAGAGGGCAATATAGACATTGAAAGGATCCATAGATCACCCTCTACACTAGACCCAGAAAAGACAACCCCCAGGAATATAATAGCCAAATTCAAGAGCTTCCAAGCAAAAGAAAAAATTTTACAAGAAGCCAGAAAGAGACAAATCAGATATCAAGGAGCACCAATCAGGATCACACAGGATCTAGCAGCATTCACACTAAAAGACCGCAAGGTTTGGAATATGATATTCAGAAAGGCAAGAGAACTTGGTCTTCAACCACGGATCAACTATCCATCAAAACTGACTATATACTTCCAGGGGAAAGTATGGGCTTTCAACAAGATAGAAGATTTCCAAGTATTTGCACAGAAAAGACCAGGACTAAATGGAAAGTTTGATAACCAACCACAAAAATCAAGAGAAACATGAAAAGGTAAATAAGAAACAAAGGGGAAAGAAAGAAAACTCATATTTTTTTTTTAAATTTGCCTCTTTAAGGGCTTCAATAAGATCTAATTATCTGTATTCCTATGTGGAGAAATGCTATGTATCATTCTCTGTAGTGAACTCTATTCACTATTATAGTATTCACAAGAGGTTGGAATACTAAATGGTCTAAGATGATATGAGGGGTGGGAAAGAGGGGGGTGAATAGTAGGGGACACCAAGAGAAACTTGAGTGAATAAGAAAAATAGGATATTCTATTACACACAAAGAGGGCATGGGAAGGGGAGGGATCAATACTATTATAAAAAGGAGAGGAAGAGAGCATTAAGAGGTAATATTTAAACCTTACTCTCAGTGTAATCAATCCGGAGAGGGAAGAGTAGCTATATTATCCATTGGGATATAAAACTCTATCTAACCCTACTGAGAAAGTCAGAAGGGATAAACCAAGGGGAGCAGGGGAGTGGGAAGATCAAAAAAGGGAGGGGAGAAGAAGGTGGAGGGAATTCATTAGGCCTTTAAAAATAAAAAAAGGGGAATAATAAGGGAGGGGGTAGAAAGGGAAGTTAATCAAGAGAGAGGATAAGGGGGACTGGTCTAAAACAAACCACTGGTTTAAAAGGAAATAGTGTAAGAAGAAGGAGCAGAACTAGGAGAAGATACCAAAATGTCAGCGAATGCACAACTAATAATTGTAACTCTGAATGTGAATGGGATGAACTCACTCATAAAACAGAAGCAAATAGCAGAGTGGATTAGAAACCAAAATCCTACCATATGCTGTCTACAAGAAACACATATGAGGTGGGTAGACACACACAAGTTTAGAGTTAAGGGCTTGAGCAAAATCTTTTGGGCTTCAAATGAGAAAAAGAAGGCAGGAGTGGCTATTATGATCTCTGACAAAGCCAAAGTAAAAATAGATATGATTAAAAAAGACAGGGAAGGTCATTACATCCTGATTAAAGGCAGTATAGACAATGAGGAAATAACGTTGCTCAATATGTATGCACCAAGTGGCATAGCATCCAAATTCATAAAGGAGAAACTGGCAGAGCTCAAGAAGGAAATAGATAGTAAAACCATAATAGTGGGAGATCTAAATATTCCCCTTTCAGATCTAGATAAATCAAACCTAAAAATAAATAAGAAAGAGGTAAGAGAGGTGAATGAAGTCCTAGAAAAATTAGATTTAATTGATATGTGGAGAAAATCAAATAGGGACAAAAAGGAATATACCTTCTTTTCAGCTGCACATGGTACATTCACAAAGATTGACCATGTAATAGGGCATAGAAACATTGCAAACAAATGCAAAAGAGCAGATATAATAAATGTAACCTTCTCAGATCATAATGCAATAAAAATAATAATTAGTAAGGGCACCTGGACAGGCAAATCAAAAACTAATTGGAAATTAAACAATATGATTCTCCAAAACAAATTTGTCAAAGAAGAAATCATAGAAACAATCAACAATTTCATTGAAGAGAATGACAATGATGAGACATCCTACCAGACTCTGTGGGATGCAGCCAAGGCAGTACTCAGGGGGAAATTTATATCCTTGAGTGCATATATTAACAAATTAGGGAGGGCAGAGATTAGTGAATTGGGCATGCAAATTAAAAAACTAGAAAGCGAGCAAATTAAGAATCCCCAGATGAAAACTAAATTAGAAATACTAAAAATCAAGGCAGAAATTAATAAAATTGAAAGTAAAAGAACTATTGAATTAATAAATAAGACTAGAAGCTGGTATTTTGAAAAAACAGATAAAATAGACAAAATACTGGTCAATCTAATAAAAAAAAGGAAGGAAGAAAACCAAATTGACAGTATCAAAGATGAAAAGGGAGACCTCACCTCTAATGAAGGGGAAATAAAGGCAATCATTAAAAACTATTTTGCCCAATTATATGGCAATAAATATAACAATCTAGGAGACATGGATGAATACTTACAAAAATATAAATTGCCTAGTTTAACAGCAGAAGAAATAGAATACCTAAATAATCCCATATCATAAAAAGAAATTGAACAAGCCATCAAAGAACTCCCTAAGAAAAAATCGCCAGGGCCTGATGGATTCACAAGTGAATTCTATCAGACATTCAAAGAGCAACTAATCCCAATACTATACAAATTATTTGATATGATAAGCAAAGAAGGAGTCCTACCAAATTCCTTTTATGACACAAATATGGTACTGATTCCAAAGCCAGGGAGATCAAAAACAGAGAAAGAAAACTACAGACCAATCTCCCTAATGAACATAGATGCAAAAATCTTAAATAGAATACTAGCAAAGAGACTCCAGCAAGTAAACAAGATCATCCACCATGATTAGGTGGGATTTATACCAGGAATGCAAGGATGGTTCAACATTAGGAAAACCATCCACATAATTGACCATATCAACAATCTAACAAACAAAGATCACATGATTATCTCAATAGATGCTGAAAAAACCTTTGACAAAATACAGCATCCATTCCTATTAAAAACACTGAAAAGTATAGGAATAGAAGGACCTTTCCTAAAAATAATAAACAGTATATACCTAAAACCATCAACAAGCATCATCTGCAATGGGGATAAATTAGAAGCCTTCCCAATAAGATCAGGAGTGAAACAAGGATGTCCATTATCACCTCTATTATTCAACAGAGTACTAGAAACACTAGCAGTAGCAATTAGAGAAGAAAAAGAAATTGAAGGTATCAAAATAGGCAACGAGGAGACTAAGTTATCACTCTTTGCAGATGATATGATGGTCTACTTAAAAAATCCCAGAGAATCAACTAAGAAGCTTGTAGAAATAATCAACAACTTTAGCAGAGTTGCAGGATACAAAATAAATGCACATAAATCATCAGCATTTCTATATATCTCCAACACATCACTGCAGCAAGAAGTAGAAAGAGAAACACCATTTAAAATCACTCTAGACAATATAAAATACTTGGGAATCTATCTACCAAAACAAACACAGCAATTATATGAAAACAACTACAAAACACTTTCCAAACAAATAAAACTGGAGCTCAACAATTGGAAAGCCATTAATTGTTCATGGGTAGGATGAGCTAACATAATAAAAATGACCATCCTACCCAAATTAATTTACCTATTTAGCGCCATACCTATCAAATCACCAAAAAACTTCTTTACTGAATTAGGAAAAACTACTACAAATTTCATTTGGAATAACAAAAGATCAAGAATATCAAGGGAAATAATGAAAAAAATGTGAAGGAAGGGGGGGTCTAGCAGTACCAGATATTAAACTATACTATAAAGCAGCAGTCATCAAAATAATATAGTACTGGCTAAGAGACAGAAGGGAGGATCAGTGGAATAGACTTGGGGTAAACAACATCAGCAAGACAGTGTATGATAAACCCAAAGAGCCCAACTTTTGGGACATGAATCCACTATTTGACAAAAACTGCTGGGAAATTTGGAAAACAATATGGGAGAGATTAGGTTTAGATCAACATCTCACATCCTCCACCAAGATAAATTCAGAATAGGTGAATGACTTGGATATAAAGAGGGAAACTATAAATAAGTTAAGTGAATACAGAATAGTATACTTGTCACATCTCTGGGAAAGGAAAGATTTTAAAACCAAGCAAGAGTTAGAGAAAATTACAAAACGTAAATTAAATGGTTTTGATTATATTAAACTAAAAAGCTTTTGTACAAACAAAAACAATGCAGCCAAAATCAGAAGGGAAACAACAAATTGGGAAAAAATATAACAAAAAATTCTGACAGGGGTCTAATTACTCAAATATAGAAGGAGTTAAATCAATTGTATAAAAAATCAAGCCATTCCCCAATTGATAAATGGGCAAGAGACATGAATAGACAATTTTCAGGTAAAGAAATCAAAAGTATCAATAAGCACATGAGAAAGTGTTCTAAATCTCTAATAATCAGAGAAATGCAAATCAAAACAACTCTGAGGTACCACCTCACACCTAGCAGATTGGCTAAAATGAAAGAAGAGGAGAGTAATGAATGCTGGAGGGGATGTGGCAAAATTGGAACATTAATGCATTGCTAGTGGAGCTGTGAACTGATCCAACCATTCTGGCTGGCAATTTGGAACTATGCTCAAAGGGCTATAAAAGAATGCCTGCCCCTTGATCCAGCAATACCATTGCTGGGTTTATACCCTAAAGAGATCATAGATAAACAGACTTGCACGAAAATATTTATAGCTGCACTATTTGTGGTGGCAAAGAACTGGAAAATGAGGTTATGTCCTTCAATTGGGGAATGGCTGAACAAATTGTGGTATATGCTGGTGATGGAATACTATTGTGCTCAAAGGAATAATAAACTGGAGGAATTCCATGTGAACTGGAAAGAACTCCAGGAATTGATGCAGAGCGAACGGAGCAGAGCCTGATATACTGTGGTAAAATCAAATGTAATGGACTTCTGTACCAACAGCAATGCAATGACACAGGACAGTTCTGAGGGATTTATGGTAAAGAACGCTACCCACATTCAGAGGAAGATCTGCAGGAGAGGAAACATATAAGAAAAACAACTGCTTGAACGCATGGGATGAGGTGGACATGATTGGGGATGTAGACTCCAAACTACCACACCAATGCAACTAAGAATAATTTGGAAATAGGTCTTGATCAATGACACATGTTAAAACCAGTGGAAATGTACATTGGCCATGGGTGGGGGAAGTGCGGGGGGCAAAGGGGAAAGTAGGAGCATGAATCATGTAACCATGTTAAAAATGAATATTAATAAATGGTGAAAAAAGAAATATGATATAAAGGTAGAAATGTCAGGATTTGGCAATGGATTGTACATGTAGGGTGAGTGAGAGTGAGAAATCTTAAGTCAATTATGATACCAATGCCATAAACATAGGGGACTGCAAAGAAACTTAGTAAAAATAAAAGATAAAGGTTACACTGGTGAGATTCATATTAAGGCCAAGGAGCAAAGAGAAGGTACATAAAAATCAAAATATCAGTAAGATCTGTTACTAAGTGCTGCTCAGGTTGCTTTAATAAGAATTTTCTAAGTCCATTTCTGTCTTTGTGTTTGGTCTCCTCAGAAGAAATAAAAAGTTTCTGACTGGGAACAGAAAAGAGTAGGCACTATCTAGGAAGAAAGGGAGTAGCACATTTTAAACTGATTCATCTAGAGGTGATAATAGTAATAATAATAATAATCTAGGCCTCTAAAGTCAAGTGAAGCAGTAGCCAGCCAGGCAATTCTGAACCAGAGAATTTTATCACTTAGATGTAAATTGGAAAGGAATATGGGAACAACAGTGAACACTGGGGAAACCCTGAAATTTCATGTAATGCTGATCATGGAGGGATAACATTTGAAAAATAATATATTTCATGTTATATGTTCATTACATGATAGGAAAGAAGGGAATAAATATACACTTTGGCCATTTCAATGTAGTGGCACAGGAATCATTGGATCAAAGATTTATTTTGATGTCCCAAAGAGTCCCATAAGGACTAATAAGCGTTCTCAGGCCATACAAAAGAACAAGTCCTTCAGTGCTAAGCCAGTGTACATGTGGCTCACTAGAAGGGGGTGGTAAGGCACTCCTTGATCCTTTTTACATAATGAACATATAAAATATTCTCTTTTAGTTATGCTTAAAACATGATTAATATTCACTCCTAAATACCATTTTATATGTGAAGATTATATTATAATATTCAACATTATCATCATTATTTTGTTTTATCAACTAGGAACTATATCCAACCTTTTTCTTCTCTTTAACAATACACAATTTATCAGCTAAGTAAAGCATCTATAAAAGGAAGAATCTATGTTACAAAACAACAAATATCATCATTCAAAGTTTTTTTGTAAGATAATTCCACAAGTAGGCGAAAACAAAA
This sequence comes from Gracilinanus agilis, assembly GCF_016433145.1. NCBI lineage: Eukaryota > Metazoa > Chordata > Mammalia > Didelphimorphia > Didelphidae > Gracilinanus > Gracilinanus agilis. The sequence goes on along the minus strand of NC_058131.1, from coordinate 467,932,920 downwards.
AAATATCATTTCTAGTCCTCTAGAGTTTAAGTGTAAGGATCATTATCAAAGCATTCTTGCACCATTGAGAGCTCCTAGTTCATAAACAAGAGCCATAATTGTGCATCTAAAAGGTTTGGCAACATGAAAGCTGAAGCACACTTCCACACTGAGTCCCAGAGAACAGCCACAATTCCCAGACTAACTATGAAAAACATCCCTGGACCAAAGAGTCCACTTTTATTTACTGATCTCTGAGTCAATTCAAATATGTTAAGATCTGTGAATGAAAGGAGGTGCCCATGGTTTGAAAACTACATGCCTGTGTTTGTTCCATGTTGATGCGCTTATCTTCTGACAATGTACATGTGCTCTTATTCCATCTATTTTCATGTGTACTTGGCTTTGCTCCAAGGACATGTGTACAAAAACCCTAAGGAGACCTTGGGTACAGAGATCCCAACAGTGATGCCAGCTGTCATTTTCCTCTCACACTTACACAGCTTTTGTAGCACACCCTTTGGAGATCATTGATCTATAGCCTTAGGATTCAGTTGCTAAACATCAGAAGCAATATAATCTACAAAGAAGTACTAATACACTTTTTTTTTAAATTTCCTTGAACACAAATTTTTCCATTTCAATTAGCATTCTTATAATGTCCTATTTCTTATTATTAACAATTATATTGTTTATCAATTGGAATTAGCACTATACAGTACTTGTCTTTTTCAGTAGTTTCCTGGTGATTCTGAAATTGTTCCTGCAAATAATCTTCATGTTTATGAAGGACGTCATATGTTGGCATCCAGCTGTGGAATAAATTTATATGCATTAAGAGTATATCAGATAATAACAAAGGTAGGTTTTAACAAATAAATGTACCCAATGAAAGATATCAGTTTTTTCTCCTTGGAATGACTTTTACAGACTTTCACAGAGGAAAATCCCCTGTGGGCTTATATAAGAGAAAATAATTTCTCAACTCCTTTTCATGCATCTATACACAAAAGTAAGGTTCTTAAAATATTTTTTCTTATGCAGAATGGTTTGGAATGTGGATAGAAAGAGGAAAATATGAACAGAGCTGCTTGCAGAAGGTATTGCTATGCTATTTATGCTCCAGCACATCTTGGTTCCTTTTAACACTACAAAGCTGGTTTTTCTTGGGCATCACATAGCTGAGATATTAATTCAACATTTCTTTTGGGGTAGCCACTTCAGAGAACTGGAATAGGGAATAAAGAGATATTTTCTACCCTGTTGAAACTTAGAGAAAGACTTGTTATTCAGTCTTCCTGAATTAAAAAAAGAAAATCAAACCCAATGGCTACTTTCAGACAACTAAGGAGTGAAATGCCTATCAACTTAAGCATAAAATATTTTTTTTCTTTTATATGGCTTGGTAATTTTATATGGCTTGGGTGTGAGGGAACCCTACTAATATGAAAACCTAAAAATGGTTTTTATCATGTAGCAGTTTCCACTTTAAGCATTAAATAGATTGTTCCCATTGCTTCTTCCAAATTCTGTTTCACCTCACTGCTATATTGTAGTGCCCTGAAAGTCTCATAAATCTTGCTTTATCTTATGCTGATATTCAGATTTTCTTTCATTTACCCAATACTCCTTATCTAAACCTTGCAAAATACTTCCCATTTATATTTTTTTAGTCTGGAATATCTAACCTATAAGTGATCCATAGTCATGATGAAACACTGCATATTTTCAGAGAAATAACTATTTTCGAGCACAGAATATAATAAAGACTCCACAGTGATTTGTATATAATAAAGACTCAATATCTTGAAATAAAAATAGATATTAGTAAAAGGTAGAGAGTTATCAAAAAAACTCTTATATTGGCAATTTGACATAATATCTGACATAATACACAGAAATATTTTAACCTAGAACAATTAAATGTTGAACAACTACTGAAGGAATCTTTATAGAAATTAAATGTTGAAGAAGTAAGTATTGAAGGAATCTTTAATTTTTTGGATATTTGTTTGGAAAAGTACTGATTTTAAATGGGATTCTCTTCATTTATAAAGAAGATCCAGAAAATGTACAGAAGTAGAAGTTATTTCTAACATGTTACTCAAAAATAATCTTGTATCCACCAAATTATTTCAAATTTTGGGTTAATGGAGTTTGCTTTAGTGGAGTTTGAGTAACAAAGTGTTTCTGTATATCTTTTTCATTGTAGGATACTTCCTTATGACCCTAAAACTTTGAGAAACATACTTTTAGCTGAGATTCTCATTTAGAAACACTAAATAAAAGAACTTAATACCAAAGATAAAATTTTGTCTCTTTAAAGTACTTACTTAATACAGTCTTTCTTCATATATTTGTTATGCTTATGGTAATGAGCAATTTCATCATCACTTGTGTTTATTTTGTCTTGTAGAGTAAAAATATTCCTCTTTTTTTCTTTTATATTTGTACAGAATACTGAAAAGAGAATAAACATATTTTATTTAAATGTACTTATCATAGAGCCAAAATAAACTTATATGGTCACTGATCCCATACAAAAAGATTTTATATAATGATATAAAATTTAAGGCATTCAAAGATAATCTACAATTTTTATTAAGTCACTTTTAAATTCAAAATGAATATTATATATACCATTAAACTATATAGTTGCTATCCACAAAGTTCCCACTCATTCCAAATAGAATAATACAAGTGAAAATATTAAAAGCAGCCAAAAATTCTTAATACTCTTAATTAATTAATCTTAATACAATTTTAGATTATGTTTTTCTGAAGAGTCAAGAACTTAATGGATTTTTTCTTTTGTCAGTCTTTAATCATAATTTTGTTTTATTATTATTTACCTCTTGTTTCTTACATCACCTTCATTTATAAATACAGTATATCCCTACCCCCTCTTTTACCCTGCAAGTCATCAATTGTAACAAAAATTTGAATAGGAAAAAAAGTAGTACAGCAAAATCAACCAAGACTGACAGTGAATGCAATATTCCATGTTCATAATCTCTCTACTTTCCAAAAGGGGGAGAGATATTATCATTTTCTCAGCTCTTGTCCCAAACTAACCTTGGTCATTATAATATAACCTTCAGTTTATGCTTTTTGTTCCTTCTGGTTATATTATGTATGTATATTATATTATGTATATTCATTTTACTCGATCTGTTTATAGCTAATAAATATTACTTTTAAATAAAATATTGTTTTATCATTTATAAAATGTATAAATATTTCCTTTGATTCTCATGATATGTGAGACAATAAACAGTATTCCCATTTTACAGAGAAAGAGAGGGTAAATTAACTTATCCAATGTCATATAGTTAGGAAATGGCAGAGCCAGGACTAAAACCTAGTCTTCTAAATCCACACATAATACGACCTTCTCATTTATAAAATTATGTTTAGAAAAAATTTACTGGAAATGTGGAATTTTTCAAGTCTAATAGTACTTTTTTTTTTTTTTAAACCCTTGTACTTCGGTGTATTGTCTCATAGGTGGAAGAGTGGTAAGGGTGGGCAATGGGGGTCAAGTGACTTGCCCAGGGTCACATAGTTGGGAAGTGGCTGAGGCCGGGTTTGAACCTAGGACCTCCTGTCTCTAGGCCTGACTCTCACTCCACTGAGCTACCCAGCTGCCCCCTCTAATAGTACTTTTAAAAAAATTCTAACGACTGAAAAAGGAGCGCCATGGTGTACTGGATAGGAAACCAGCTTTAGAGTCAGGAAGACATGATGTGTCTTGTCTCTGACATATACATAGAAGTTATATGACCATGAGTTAGTCAACTTCTCATTGTCCTCAAATGCCTCTAAAAGACTCAGGGGCAGACAAGTTTCCAATTTACATTGATGGAGAGTGTTTCTATACTGAGAGTTCCCTGCAACCAATGAAATCATGGGTCTAGACAAAAAAAGGAAAATAAAAAAAAAATTCCCTCAACAAAAAATGGCTTCATCTGAAATACAGACATGTTTTTGCCTACTTCAGGACAGCACTAAATCACTGAGTAATTTTGACATAATAATATGTACCACGAACTTAAGTATTAACACAAATAAAAAGTATGTATCATATAAAACTACTTACAAGCAATCTGTTGCTCTGCAGCTTCTTTGGCATTTGAATCTTGCTCAGACTGAAAAACTAAAACAGACAATTTTTTAGTTTTGCTTCATTGGTAAAATGTTTTAAAGGATTAAACAAAAGGCTACCAATTTAACTTTCACCCATGTAACTTACCCAGTTCTAGCAAAAATTTGTCCAAAGTGGTAAATAAGTCAGTCATTTTGGATACTTTAGGGGAATGAAAAGAGGGAAACATCCATTACTAACAATTATGAGATAATTTTCTGAAAAGTAATATGGAAAACATATATATATATATATATATATATCTCCTTACATCCTAAGCTTTTTAAAAGTTACTCTTTCTCCTGTCCCTGAACAACAACAAATTTCAAACTTATTTCTAAAAGGACAAGTTTTGAAAACTGTTAATATAGAGGTCTCAAGGGGCAGCTAGGTGGCTCAGTGGATTGAGAGCTAGGCCTAGAGATGGGAGGTCCTAGGTTCAAATCTGACCTCAGACACTTCTTAGCTGTGTGACCCTGGGCAAGTTACTTAACCCCCATGGCCTGGCCCTTACCACTCATTTGCCTTAGAACCAGTACACGATATTGATTCTAATTACCTTCTGGTAAGGGTTTAAAAAAAAAGAGAGGTCTCATTGGTATACAAAATGTTTCAGTAGTTCAATCAATCAAGTATCTATGTGCCAGACAATGTACTAGGTGCTGGAAATACAAAGACAAAATGAAAAGTCACTGCCACAAGGAGTTTATAGTCTATCAAGAGCAACAACACTTATAAATAAATAGAAACTCTAGTATGTAGGTGGGGAGAAATCAGGAGAGACTTCATGTTATAAGTAGCACCTGAACTGAACTTCCATGGAAACTGGATATTCTCTGAGGCAGGGATGAAAGGAAAGAGCATTCCAGGAAAAGGCGGATAGCCTATTCAGCAAGCGCAGATAGAATGTCATAAATGGAGAACAGAAGTAGGCTAATTTGGATGGGCTGTAATGTATGTAAAGAATGCAAGTCTGCAGTTTAGATTGCTAAGGATAGAGGCAAGAGGGTCCACTGTAGTATATAAGCAGACAAGTGAAATGATATATAGATACAACTTTAGCAGCTGTATTATTCAGAGATTTAATATTTTATTCATCTATTCTAGATCAAAAAGTCAGAAGCAAAGAGTCCAAAAAGGTCATTGCAGTAGTCCGGGTGAAAGGTGGTGGTTGTGTGAGTAGAAGAAAAGAGAAATACTTGTTGGGTAGGTAAAATGGTTGTTTTCTTTGTGCTCAGAAAGAACAAAAATGACATCATGGGTGATGTCTTTTAATTCAAGTTTAAAAAGTTGGACTAAATGAGAAAGTGCACAAAGTCACTGGCCTCACTCTTCCAGAATTACCAAAGTCCAGAGGAAAGACAAAAGTCAAGACAGCTGGTGATGGTCCAGAATGCAGTGGATGATGTTGGCTTCTTCAGTGTCTAACCAAGCTCTATGTACTTCAGAGCCTACTTCAGCCACCTTAGAATAAATTGTTTTCATCCACCCCTTCCACAGAAAGAAGTTTATATATGCCTGGGGTAAACACCCCACAATTTACCAAAAGATTAAGAAACCTGAGGCTTCTCAGGTTACCCTCAATCTGGGTTAGCCTGCCTGCTAAGATATTTACTATCTGTGTGATCCTGGGCAAATCAAATCACTTAATTCTATTTGTCTCAGTTCTTCATCTGTAAAATGAGCTGAAGAAGGAAAAAGCAAACCACTCCATTATCTTTTGACCCTAAATGGGGTCACAATGAGGTAGAAATGACTAAAACAATTGAATGTGATGAAAATTAAGAGAAGGGAAGCTAGAGCAGGGTTGATGGTCTGGGAAAGGAATTAATGAATTGAATGATTTTTTAAAAGCATTCATCACTTACTATATAAAAAGGTATATAAAGCTCTGAATATACAAATAGAAAAATTAAGAGTTCCTCCTCACAAAGACCACACATATGGAAGTTTGTTTTTTTTTTTAAGCCTTACCTTCCATCTTAAATCAATACCGTATATTGAGTCTAAGTTAGAAGAACAGTAAGGGGTAGGCAGTGTCACACAGCTGGCACAGTATCAAGCCAAATATGAGACCAGGCCTGGATCTCATTCCACTGAACCACTTAACTGCCCCCATACAGAAGGTTTTAGTTGCAAATCTGATGAAAAATCACAAGGTCCTTAGAGTGCAGCAACAATGCAAATAGTAATAATTCCCGTCATTCTGATGAAAAAAATCTTAGTTTCTAAAGCTGAATCTTTGGACAATGCCAAGGGCTTTGGTGGCAGTAAAGTTCCTTTTCTGGATCTTCAGTAGCCCTGGCTGTAGCATCAGCAGTAGTGGTGAGGCTATATCTCCACAGAGTATTGCTTCCCAGGATGATGACTAAGGGCACTAGGCTAGAGAAATTGCTATTTCAAAGGCCAGTGGGTTCAGGGTCATGGGCTATAGCCATTAGTGTTTATTAATTGTTTACATGATCGCAATAGATCTTTAAAACCAAAGTGATTAGTGATTTTCATTAGATAGGTTTAAAATAGATGTCTAGGAGTCAGAGTCTTACCCTTGGGAAACCATGCCCTGAGCAGTTTGTTCTACTTTAATATGACAATAAGACCACTGAATAAAGTTCTTGTTCTTTAAGATTTTACATAAACCAAAAACAATGGCTCTCACACTAATACTAACTGATCTGGGTAAATATATTTCATGTACATAGAGTATATGTCCATTTATCCCATCTGTTTCAGGAAGCCTTTTCCAACCCTTTTTATTTCTTGCCTTTCTTCTGTTATTTGCTATTTATCCCATATATAGCTTGATACATATATACATATTTATATATATAACAAACATATATATACACACATACCCCTACATATGTATTCACACACTATATATATTTTTTCTATATACACACACACACATATATACACGCATATGCATATCACCCCCTTATTAAAAAAATTCCAGTGACATCCTATTCCCTCTAGGAATAAAAGCAAATGTTTAACATTCATAGTCTGTCATAACCTAGCCCCCTCCTATCTTTTCAGTCTTCTTACACCTTACTTTCTGACGTGTACTTTTCCATCAAATGACACTGGCTTCCCGCTATACCCCATACCTGGAACTTTTTTTCCTCCACTCTATGGAACACTCCAGCTTCCTATAAGGCCCAACTAAAATCCTACCTTTCTATAAGAAGCCTTCCTTAAACCCTCTTAATTCCACTGCCTTTCCTCTGTTATTTCCTATTTGTCCTATATATAGTTTGTATATGTTTACATGTTGCATTCCTCATTAAGACTATAAGCTACCTGAAGACAGGAATTGTCTTTTGCAACTTCTTGTATCCTCAGCCCTTAGCGCAGTATCTGGCACGTAAGTATTTAATAAATACTGATTGGTTCCTCAGTTTGGTGTTATGCGTAGGTAACGGGGTAAAGACATATCATTCAGAAACTAAGTATCTGCTCATTCTATCTTTTACAGGAAGCTTTTCCCAACCCCTTTTAATTCTTGTGCCTTCTCTCTGCCAATGAAATCCTAATATATAGATGGCTTGCTTTGTATATATGTGTTTGCATGCTGTTTCTCCCTTTAGATTGTAAGCTCCTCCCAGTCCATCCAGATTCCTGGCCACTTGGGTTTGGCCCCGCCCTTCCCCCCCATCAACACCCCTTCCCCCCCCC
>NC_058131.1:467831464-467924723 GCF_016433145.1 Gracilinanus agilis | reverse complement strand
CTCCTACCCCGAGACACGCCCCCAGCTGCCCTTCCCACGGCCCCGCCCCCCTTGCCTCGGTTCTAAACCTCTCAAAAAGATGGCAGAACTTTTCCAGCGGAAGCCTTAGTTGGGTGTTCTTGGTGAGGGTCACTCGGAGAATTCGGGATCCTAGCCCAGGAGCTCACGGAACCCTTACTCGTCTCCTCCAACGTGCACGTGACAGCCACGGGGCCTTAAATTTTTCCCGCCACTTCTAAACAGCCCCGTCCTTCCACAGGTTCTGACGACACCATCCTTCAGGTGATTTCCCAGAGTGCATGCCTGCCCACGTAGGTACGTAGGTACGTACATACGTACATAAGTAGGTACGGACCTGAGGATGGCTGCAGACAGGTCCCTCTCTAGGCCCTTGATAAACCCTTGTTGGAGGCCAGGTCAAATCAATCCATTGGTTAGTATATAATAAGAAACTACTAAGGATGCAGGTTTAGCATAGTCCTTTGAATATAGTAACTGTTTAATAATAATATATTACATTGCATATAATATATATTAAAATATAAATAATAAATGCTTATGGAGTCCCTAAGTGATACAAATTCAAAGAATAAAACAAAACTAAACATTTTTGAGAAATTATGCATATGGGTTGATTAGTAATCATATATACCGTAGGGTAGAAAGAGTTGGGGTCTTGCAAGGAACCCCTTTTATAGAATGCATAAAATTTAGAGTTACAAGAGACTTTAGCAAAAGCTCATTTTACAGAGGAAGAAACTGAGGTTTGACTTGCCCAGGTTCACACAGAAAGCAAAAAGCAGAACCAAGATTCACTTCTGGAATTTTTGTCTCCAAATCCATTCTTGACATTGCACTTACCCTTCTAATTACTATTTTTAATGATATATGTAAATAACAATATAAATAATAAATCTTTTCCATAGCATGTGTGCAGCTTAGAAAATGTAGTTGTCTGGGTTATGCTTGTTTTCACATGTTGATTTTGGATTCACATGTATTTCTTACATGAACCCTAATAGAATGACAACCAACAATCAAAATTCACAATCTTAAAAAATAATAAAGCATTTTAAGATTCATTGCCATGACATTTTTTAAAAAGTTAACAGTTCAAGCATTTTATTTAAAAGTCTGTTTCAGTTGGTTAGTTGGTTAGTGATAAGCAAAGCTGTGCAGTGTGCCCAGGGAAGACTGTACCTCTGATGTGAGGACTGCTTTCCTCCTTTGGCATCCACCTGCCACCCAGCTCTCACTTGTGACTGCAAAACACAGGTAAGCATGCTCAGTGGCCACATCTCTAGTAAACCATCTTGGTAGGCAAGCTAAACCAGACTAAGGGTAACGGACAGGCCTCAAACCTGTCAGTGAGTTAGTATAATGTATACCCCAAGCATGTGAAGACTTCCCCCCAAAGGAAGGAATGGATGAGAACAATTTGTTCTAATAGCCATGAAGGCAGTTTGCTTAGACAATGAAGACGCTAAGGCCATCCATTCCACTCCAAGCCATCACCAGTCATCTTCATTTTTGTTCTGCCATTGGACCTTGGTGACTCTGGAAGAGAAGTGAGGCTAAAGACTTTGTACAACTGCCTCACTTAACCCAATTTAAGTTTGAGTCTTGGTTGAAGCCCTAGCTACTTTGCTCTCTGGAATATCATATTCTAGGTCCTTCAATCCTTTAATGAAACTGCTAAATCTCGTGTTATCCTGACTGTGGCTCCACCATATTTGAATTATTTCTTTTTGGCTACTTGCCATATTTTCTTCTTGCCCTAGCAGTTCTGAAAATTTGCTACAATATTCCTAGGAATTATCCTTTTGGGATCTCTTTCAGGAGGTGATTGGTGGATTCTTTTGATTTCTATTTTACTCTCTGGTTCTCGAATATCAGGGCCATTTTCCTTGATATTATCTTGAAAGATGATGTCTAAGCTCTTTTTTTAAATAATGTCTTTCAGGTGGTACAATAATTCTTAGATTCTCTCTCTGGTTTTATTTTCCAGGTCAGTTGTTCTTCCAGTAAAATATTTCACATCTTCTTCTATTTTTTCATTCTTTTGATTTTGATTGTTTCTTGATGTCTCCTGGAGTCATAAGCTTCTGCTTTCCCAAATCTAACTTTTAAGGCATGATTTTCTTGAATGAGCTTTTGTACCTTCTTTTCCATTTAGCAAATTCTACTTTTAAAAGAGTTTTATTCAGTGAATTTTTGTCCATTTTTTCCCATATAGCCAATTCTGCTTTTTAAGAAATTCTCTTCAGTGGAGTTGGATGCAGCAATATTGACTTTGTTATCTTCTTCTGAGTTTGTGTTTTGATCTTCCTTATCACCAAAATAACTTTCAAATGTTTAGGGTTTTTTAAAATTGTTGTTTGCTTGTTTTCCAGCCTTTTTCTTTTAATTAAAAATAACTGTTAATGTTGGGCTCTGTGCCCATGGTGAAGTGAACACTGTTCCAAGCTTCAAGTTCTTTGTGTAGCTGCTTTCAGAAGTAATACTGGGGAATCTATACGTTTTCAGTTCTCACAAAATGGTATGAATCTAAGGAGAATTTTGTTTAATACTCTCCTGTCCTGTGCTCTGATTTGTGAATAACCACAAGTACTCTTTTCTGCCTTGGAAATGTGTCCAGGGTCCCCTGCTCTCCTGTAGCTGAAAACACTGGTATGTATTAGTGTACCTCTTTACTTTGGAGATTGTGCCTCCAAACTACAACCTAGTTTTGCATATGGGCATTGTGACAAGAGTCTTGCACCTAGAGCCAGCAAAGTTGGGACCTCTATAATATCCCTCTGAGCTGTTGCCTTACTGTCTGTGGCTGAGAACTCCAGAAGCCTTTGCTGCTGATTCACCTAACCTCAAGCTTGTGGAAGTGCCTAAGTGACCTTGAGAACTTTGAAAGGTCCAAAGATCTATGGCTACAGCACAGAAGCGGTTTACTACCATAGTGGCAGCAATAGCTTGCACCAAAGAGGTGATGGATCACTACAAGGAAAGCTTGGCCACTCTCAGGATAAAATTCTAAGGGACTTCGCCTCTGAGGCAAATGTTTTTAATGAAGGCTGGACATCCTGAGAAGAACTTTCCTTCATTCCCTCATAGCTCATTTGTAAAACAGAGGAAACATTTCATGGGATTTAAGATTGAATATATGAGAATTGGTAGCTTAGAAAGGCTCTGGTTGAGAAAACCAGAGAGAAGAGTCCTAAAAATTGCTTTCACAGAGATAAGGAAGCAAGACTATCTCTAAGTCAACCAGAATCACATCTGTCAGAAGTACCTGCAGCAATCTGATTGGAGGAAGGACCTAAGTTGTAGTCAACTCTTTTCACTATGTCTTCTTTTTTCTTTTTACTTCTATCCATGTGTTTAGACAGCTGGAGAAACCCATGTTCTATTTTGCTAGGTTCTATTGCTGATGGAAGTTTGCAAACTTGATTCCCTTTTTTTTTTTAACCCTTAACTTCTGTGTATTGGCTCATAGGTGGAAGAGTGGTAAGGGTGGGCAATGAGGGTCAAGTGACTTGCCCAGGGCCACACAGCCGGGAAGTGTCTGAGGCCGAATTTGAACCTAGGGACCTCCTGTCTCTGTACCTGGCTCCCAATCCACTGAGCTACCCAGCTGCCCCATTGATTTCCTTTTTAAATGAGTGTTCTTATTGTCTTCAGTCATTACTTAATATCAGAGTATGACCTGAGGAGTTTCATATTCCACAGGCTATGTGAGAACCAGAAGTTCTAGCTAGAGAGATTAAAATATTTCCTCCAGATATAAGAAATGATAAGCAAAATGATCTCAGAAAAAGCAGGAAAGATGTGCATAAATTGATGGAGAGTGAAATTAGCAGAACCAGGAAAACATTGTACACAGTAAAAGCAATATTATAAGACTGTGAAAACTTGGCTACTCAGCAATACAATGATCTGGGACAATCCTGAAAGACTTATGACAGGGAATGCTATCCACCTCCAGAGAAAGAAATGTTGGAGTCAGATGGATGCAGATCAAAGTATATATACTGTCTTTCACACCACTGTATTTATGGTTCTATTTTGGAGTTTAGGTTTGGGTTTTGTATGAGTGTACTCTTACAATAATGATTGATATGGAAATGTGTTTTCCATAGTAATGAAAATAACTTTTTAATCCTAATAAAATACTTTCTCCAGGGCTATCAAGCCACTGCATCATTTTATGAATGATCTTATAAATAGCAGAAACTTAAAACTTCAATTTATCATTCACTTAGACTTCCCCTAGAACAATGATTCCCAAAGTGGGCGCTACTACCCCTGGTGGGTGCTGCAGTGATCCAGGGAAGTGGTGATGGCCACAGGTGCATTTATCTTTCCTATTAATTGCTATTAATATTTTTAAAAAAATTAATTTCCAGGGGGCTAAGTAATATTTTTTCTGGAAAGGGGGCAGTAGGCCAAAAAAGTTTGCCCTAGAAGAATGAGCCAGTTGGAGTGAGAGTGCTACTGAGGGAGTGAGAGAAAATCCTTTATTCAAGGAAAGGAGGATCAGTGCTAATAGTGGAAGAGGAGAAAGCCCCCACCTCAAAACCAGTCCAATTGGCACAGTCTATGAAGATTTTTTTTATTCCACCTGTTTCTGGTTGGGAGGAGATAGAGGAAGAAAGCACAGACTCCTTGGGCTCCACTTACATCTAATATTATGCATCTAATGAAAACTGAGGCCCAGAATGGTTATATATCTTCTGGGGAAAAATTCACTTGAGCAAGTAAGAGGTAGGATTTGAACCCATGACTCAAATCTAGAACTTTCCCTACTTCATCACCATAGTTCCTTATTCATTCATTTGTTTAACATCATATGATATTATTGCACTGTGCAATGGCATTGACAGAGATAATACAAGCTAAATGTGTGTAGTAGAGCAGGAGCAGTAATTGTTATGCTTTGTTCAAATAAAACGAATCCTTTACCCTCATGGAACTTATGGTCTAGTAAGAGGATGGTGTCAACATGGCAGGCTTTAATATATTATACTGGATCATAAGCACATTACAAAATTATAAAGAACAAAATGTTTTATGAAATCCCAGGGGGAGAGTCATTACTGATGACAGTGACCCAAAAAAAGGCTTCATAAAAGAGGATGGTATTTATATTTTTCAAAGAGAGGAAACATTTTATTCAAAACCTCTAGCATAAGGAAAATAAAATAAGCTATAAAAAGTATTCCTGTTATTTCCAAAGTCAACAAAATAATAGTAATATTCTTTTCATTCTTAGCAGCTAAGTACCAGGCCTGGAGTCAGGAATACCCATCTTCTTGAGTTCAAATCTAGCCTCATAATCTTACTAGCTTATATGATCCTGGGCAAGTCACTTCATCCTTTTTGCCTCAGTTTTCTAACCTGTAAAATGAGCTTCAGAAGGAAATGGGAGTATCTTTGCCAAGAAAACCCTAAATGGGGCCACAAAGAGTCAGACACAACTGAAACAACTAAACAAATTTATTCTCAGTGACAAGAACAGAATGTTCTCAGAAATATTCTATGGAAAAAGATTTTCAAAACAGATGTCTTCCATTCTTATTATTCATTTTAGGCATTATCTTTAGGAGAGCTCTCACACCAGTGCATAATTCAGACCAAGTGATAGAAATTATTAATGAAATTTATTTTTTATCCTTCCAGATCTGACACCAAGCCAACGTGCAAAAATTGTATAATTGGCAACAAGTCAAAGCCAAAATGATTGTTTTTCAATTTAGAAACATTGAAAATTATTTTATTCTTCAAGTCTGTCTCCAAAACATACTTGAAACCAGTACAAGTGCATTTGTCTAATAAGAGAAGCCAGCCTTTAGAAGTTTATCTATTCAATCTAATGATTTCTTCAGTCTGATTGCAATAGCAATCAGATGAGACAGAATTACAGAATAGGAAAAGCCCCTTCCCAAGGACCACCTTGCAAATTTTAAGGGCTGGCTTATAGACTCCTAATAGAAAATTAAAGGACCAAGAACATGTAGTAATCCAGAGCATAAGAGAACATAAGGAGATAGGACTGATCTTATTTGCAAATCTGGTAGATAATCTGAATTGAGAGATATTGCTACTATAAAGATGTCAGAGGCTCTAAATTTATACCATCAATGACTCTTTATGCAACAAGGTCATGAAGCATGCCTTTTTCTGATTTGCCCTTCCTGAAGGTCTGTAGATAGCACTCACAGATATTCTCTGCTTGCTTCTATTGACTTCATAAGAACTTAGGGGAACCCATTCAGGACTCGTAATGATCCCCAAATTGGTTGCTGATTAGAAAGAGTCAATGACTCGGGAACATTTTAAAAGTACTATTTATTCATTTTAAAATGTTTTATTAATAGAATTTATTTCCAAGGATTTCAGTTCCTCCCTCCCCTCCCCACATAGAAGGCATCACTAAACAAACAGATATGTATATATAATGACTTTTGTGTTTCCATTTTTTAGTGCATTCTCTAGAAGTGAACATTCAAGGGGGCAACTAAGTTGCTCAGTGAACAGAGATGGGAAGTTCAGGACTCAGATCTGGCCTTAGACACTTCCTAGCTGTGTGACCTTGGGTAAGTCACATAACTCCCATTGCCTGGCCCTTATCTCTCTTCTACCTTAGAAGTGTTGATTCTAAGACAGAAAGAAGGTAAAGGTTTTAAAAAAAGAAAGAAATGAACATTTACAAGTTATTCTTCAAATATTAAATCTGTAGCTGTACATAATGTTCTCTTGGTTCTACTCATTACACTTTTCTTTCTCATGTAATTCTTTCTCAGTGTTTTTTTTTTTTTAATTAGCTGGCTCATCATTTCTTATGGCACAGTAGTATTCCATTACTATCAGATACCACAATTTGTCTAGCTATTCCCCAATTGATGGACATCCCTTCAATTTCCAGTTCTTTGCCATCACAAAGAGAGTTGCTATAATTTGGAGCCCAAAGGTTATTTTTCCCTTTTTCCCTTATCTCCTTGGGAAACAGACCCAGCAATGGTATACACAGTTTTATAATTCTGGGTATAATTCTAAATTGCTTTCCCAAATTGTTGGATCAGTTCACAGTTCTAACAACAATGTATTAGTGTTCCTATTTTTCCATATCCCCTCCAACATTTGTCATTATGTCCTTTTATCATTTTAGCCAATCTGATGGGTGTGAAATGACACCTCAAAATTACTTTGGTTTGCATTTCCCTTATCAATAGTGATTTATAGCATTTTCACGTACCTACATATGGATTTAGTTTCTTCATCTCAAAAATGTCTGTTCATATCTTTGTGTCCATTTAGAAATTGGAGGATGGCTCTTATTTCCAAAAAATTTGACAAAGCTCTCTAAATATTTTATATATAACCTCTATCTGATAGACTATGTATGAAAATTTTCCCCAATTTTCTGCTTTTCTTCTAAACTTGACAACATTTGTTTTATTTGTAAAAAAAACTATTCAATTTCATGTACTCAGAATTGTCTATTTTATATCTCACAATGCTTTCTATCTCTTCTTTACTCATAAATTCCTTTCCTATCTATAAATCTGATAGGTAATATGCTTGCTGTCCTAATTTGCTTATGATATCTCCTGTTATACCTAGATCATGTATCCATTTTTATCTTAGTGAATAATATAAAATATTGATCTATACCTAGTTTCTGCTAAACCACTTTCCAATTCTCCCAGCAATTTTTACCAAATAGTAATTTTTTTATTCCAAATAGCCCGGATCTATACTTTTGTCAAATACAAGGTTTCTATAATATTTTACTACTGGTTGTTGTATGTCTGTTCTATTCCACTTAGCCAGTGCCAGATAGTTTTGATAATTACTACTTTATAATACAGGTTAAAAACCTGGTACTGCTAGACCTCCTTCCTTTACATTTTTTCACTAATTCTTTTGCTATTCCTCATTGTTTATTCTTCCAAATTAATTTTGCTATTTTTTAACCCACTAAGATAATTTTTTGGTAATTTAATTGGCATGGCATTGAGTAGTTGATTAGTTTAAGTAGGATTGTCATTTTTAGTGACTGTCTATCCATGAACAATTCATATTTCTCCAGTTATTTAGTTCTGACTCTATTTGTATAAAAAGTGTTTTCTAATTGTTTATGTAATTTCTAGGGGTTTTTTTGGCAGACATATTCCCAGATATTTTATTCTATCTGTGGTTATTTTAAATAGAATATCTCTTTCTATCTCTTCCTGCAGGACTTTGTTAGCAATATATAAAAATACTGATAATATATGTGGTTTATCTTATGTCCTGCTACTTTACTAAATTTACTTACAGTTTTATCTAACTTTTTAGTTGATTCTCTAGGATTTTCCACATATACTATATATGTACCATATACTACATATATGCCATATACCATCATATCATTTGCAAGATAATTTTATTACCTCTTTGGTGATTCCTTTAATTTCTTTTTCTTCTCTTATTGCTATTGTTAGCATTTCTAACACTATATTAAATAATATTGGTGATAATGGGCATCCTTGTTTCACTCTTGCACTAATTGGAAGGCTTCTAACTTATTCTCATTACAAATAACACTTGCTGATAGTTTCAGGTAGATGTTTCATATCATTGTAAGAAAAGCTCCATTTATACCTATACTTTCCACTGGTTTTTTTAAAAACACTTACCTTCCATCTAAGAATCAATACTTTTGAATTGTTTCCAAAGCAGAAGAACTATAAGGGCTAGCAGTGGGGATTAAATGACTTGCCCAAAGTCGCACACCAAGAAAGTGTCTGAGGTCAGATTTGAACCCAGGACCTCCCATCTCCAGGCCTGATTCTCAATATACTGAGCCATACATAGCTGCCACCTTCCACTATTTTTAGTAAGAATGAATGCTGTATTTTATCAAAGGCATTTTCTGTATCTGTTGATGTAATTGTATGATTTTTATTACTTTTGTTATTAATATAATCAAGTATGTTGATAGCTTTCCTTATATTAAACCATTCCTGCACTCTTGATCTAAATCCTATCTTGTCACAGTGTATAATCTTTGTGATGTATTGTTGTAGTCTCCTAGCTAGCATTTTATTTAGAATTTTTGCATCTATATTCATTAATAAAATTGGTCTCTAATTTTCTTCACCTGTTTTTACTCTTCTTGGTATAAGGATAAGTACCATATGTGTTTCATAAAAAGAATTTGGCAAAACTACTTTTTTTATTTATTATTTCAAACAGTTTGTTTAATACTGGAATTAGTTGATCTTTAAATGTTTGATAAAATTCACTTGTGAATCCATCTGATCCTGATACTTTTTTCTTAGGAAGTTCATTATAATCTGTTCAATTTATTTTTCTAAAATAGGTTTATTTAGATATTCTATTTCTCTGATAGTCTAAGCAGTTTGTATTTTGTAGGTATTTTTCCATTTCACTTACATTGTTAAATTTGTGTACATATAATTGAGCAAAATAACTCCTAATAAAATTGCTTTAATTTAATCTTTATTGGTGTTATATTCACCCTTCTCATTTTTAACACTAATAATTTGGTTTTCTTCTCTCTTTTAATCCTGTTAACCAATGGTTTCTCTATTTTGTTTTTTTTAATAGAACCAACTCCTAGATTTATTTATTAATTCAATTGTTTTCTTACATTCAATTTTATTAATCTTGCCTTTAATTTTTAAGATTTCTAACTTAGTGATTTGTTGGGGATTTAAAATTTGTCATTTTTCTAGTTTTTTTAAATTACATTCTCATCAGGAGAACTTTTAAACTTTTTTCCCTCTTCCATTGATTTATTCAAAGATATTTTATTTTCCAAATACACTCAATAACCATTTCCACTTAGGATTTCCATAATTATAATATCAAAAATTGTCTCCTTCCCTCCCCCTCTCAAAGATGATAAGTAATTTGATCTGGATTATACATGTATTATTATGTAAAACATTTCGATATTGTTCATTATTATAAGAGAATACTCATATAAAACCAAAATACCAATGCAAAAATACAACTGTAAATAAACTAATGTAGAAGATAGTATGCTTTCATCTGCATCTGACTCCAAAAGTTCTTTCTCTGAAGGTGGATAATATTCTTTGCATTAAATCCTTCAAAACTGTCCTGATCATTGTATTTCTGAGAGTAGCTAAGTTCTTCACAGTTGATCATTGTATAGTATTGCCATTACCACGTACAATGTTCTTCCATTTCTGCTTATTTCACTCCACTTCAGTTCATGTAGATCTTTCCAGATTTTTCTGAAATCATCCTGCTTATCCTTTCTTATAGCTTAATAGTATTCTATCACCAACAAATACCATGATCTGTTCAGCCATTCCCCAATTGATGGGCATCTCTTCAATTTCCAATTCTTTGCCATTACAAAAAGAGCTGCTATAAATATTTCTGTACAAGTTGGTCCTTCCCTCTTTTTTATTATCTCTTTGGTATTCAGACCCTGTAATGGTATTATAGGATCAAAAGGTATGTACAATTTTATTTTGGATATAGTTCCAAATTGCCCTCCAGTGTGGTTGGATCATTTTACAACTCTATCAACAAAGTATTATTGTCCCAATTTTGCCACATCCAGGGGATCTTTTTTTTTAAGTTCATTTATTTATTTGTTTATTTAGAATATTTTCCCATGGTTACATGATTCATGTTCTTTCCTTCCTTCCCCCTCCCCCCTTCCAGAGCCAACAAGCAATTCTACTGGGTTTTACATGTGTCATTGATCAAGACCTATTTCCATATTATTAATATTTGCACTAGGGTGATCGTTTAGAGTCTACATCCCCAATCATATCCCCATCGAACCAAGTGGTCAAACAGCTGTTTTTCTTCTGTGTTTCTACTCCCACAGTTCTTTCTCTGGATGTAGATAGCATTCTTTCTCATAAGTCAGGGTACCTTTTAAAAGAAGAGTTGATTCATGGCTAGGCCTTCTTTACTAAGACTCTTCCAGCTGAGTCAATTGGCTTTGATTCTCCAAGAAATAAAATTTGACTCCAAGGAGGGGGTGGAAAGAACAGGTGTGACCTGGGGATCTCACTCATGTGTCAGGGCTTGAAGAGATTGAGATTAACCAAAAGTGACTGACCAGGAGCAAGGGGGAGGCTGGCTAGCTTTGCTTCTCTTTGTGTATGCTCATTCCTGATATAAGACAGATGAGTATCCTGAGGTGGACATGCCCAGGTGACCTGGGGAAACTTGAAAGGTCTGGATATCTATGGGCATGGCAGAGTAGCAATGCTTACTACCACAGTGGTAGAAATAGCTTTCACTAGAAGAGTGTTGAATCACTGCAGGGAAAGCTTCTACATTAGTGTGAGGCCACTGTCAGGAGAGAGGCTATAGGAAAGATAATCAAGCTTGGCTGTTTAATCAGTCAGTGCCCTGTTCTGAAGTGAGAAATAAAACACCTCTCTCACATTAGGCTGAGACTGCAGCAGCAGGCAATAGCTAATCCCTGTTTTTGACTTGCCCTCATCAGTTACCCTGGGTTCATTGCTCTGGCCATTGTCTGTCTCCTCAATAGGAGAACTAGACTCCCAGCACCTCAATTCTGTGGTCTAAAGAGTCCTCTCCAGTAGTGGAGATAGGGAGTGGGAAGATGATGAAATTTAAAAGACACCTTGAATATGACATGAATCAAGAATAAAATAGGCAGTTTTAAACCCACATAGAAAGGCAGCACTTAGATAATCATAATACAATTACAATCATTTGAGAGGCTAGTTCACAAGCCGTGTTGGAACATTTACAATAAGGCAGCTTATTGACTATTTTGCATTTTGTTTCCATTCAACTATCAATGCCAAGTCTTCAATGGATTCTCTCTCTGGACAACTCACACCCCAGTCAGTCTGCTATTGCTGCTGCTGTTGTTGTTGCCACAACTGCTCAGGTGCCTGGAGAAAATGGAAAATGCCAGAAGAACTCACTAGGCTCTGTATTGAAGGAAAGGAGACAGAGGAATCAAACTCCATGCACTAACCCATGGGCCTAGAGGAAAAGAGAGAACTCTCCCCTGGACTGGCCCACCAGAACTCAATGAGTAGTTTTTAGGTCAGCAGGAGGGAGCTTAAGGAATGCAGATTACCCTTTTAGTATCTCCACAAAGTTCTATCTCAATAACCCACGAATAAACCTATGGTTTCCATGAAGGATACCTTCATCATGCATACCCCAAAATATGCTATACTCCTTACTCTCCTGGAAACATTTCTGGTCTTCAGCAAGCCTATAGAGTGTATCTAGCAGTTTTATTTTACCAATCTATCACAGACTTCTAGGAACAGAAGGGGGCTCAGAAATGTCCTTCTGCAGTGCCTCGAATCAAAGAAAATAACCCATGTAGCACAAATGGTATGTAGTCCCAAATTTAAAGCAGAAATCTCAATTATCCATCAATACAGAGTAATGTAGATTCAATTAACAAATTATATTTTGTATAGCAATTAGAGGCCCTCTTATGTTTTAATACATAACAAGGGCCTGTTTCGACACAAGAAAATCAAAAAATGAGATTAAAAATGAAAATGGGGAAGGGGAGAACCAAACAATAACAAAAAAGAAGGAAATTAAAATCCAGTATTCCTCTCATAGAGAAACTTGAATTCTGCCCTAGATCCCAAAATAGATGGAGATTTATTCACAGGGATCTAGAACCCAGGGTCAACTAAAAGTCATTCTTTACCTTTGGGTAAGAAACCAAACTGTCCAGAGTGAAAATGTCCACAATTCCCTCAACATATAGTTTAATCTAACTAGAATCCAGAGAAAATTTCTGTGTTTTTAGGCCCATCAAAATTTCCCTAGGACTCCCTTGCTCTGTACTAATAAGTGATCCTTGTGGAAGTCCATACAAGTTTCCTTTGGATCTCTATACCAAAAGAAACCCCCAAATTCTCTCAGTGGATCTCTATTGCAGAAGTAATCCTAATTCCAAACTCATCTACAAAAAGACTGGGAGAAACAGTTCTAAAGAAGAGGGAGAAAAGTAGGATCAAGAAAGTTCCCCCAAAGAATTAAGCACTCAAAGTTAACTTGTATCAATCTCTCAAAATGGAAAAGATCTCCCACATCTAATTTTAAGAGACTGAGAGTTTCATTTTCTCAACTTCCCTTTTAGGCTTTTCAGTATCTCTGAAGGTCTAGAGTAATTTTTCTAATGCTATAATTAATTCTGTCACTAATGCTTCATTCTTATTTGTTCCCCTCAAAATCAGTACCAATGATTACTGCTCCAACATAATTTGCTAGTGCCAGCTAATATTTTCCTAGTATCATTTAACAAATGTGTGTCTCCCCAATGTCATCAGTTAGCAACTAATATTAAATTAGTTTTTACACAAAGATATTTATTGAGAAGATAAAATAATACTCAAAGTACAAAATCATCCCCCCAAGCCAGGGAACATTCTTCCCTCCTCAACTAAACCCAGGGGGAATAGCTTGTACTAAAAGTGGTAACTGCAAATATTCTTCCCAAGTTCATTTCTGAAATGTTGTTGCTTATCAATCATTTTCAAAGAGGATCAATGACATCATAGGGTGATGACTTGCCCATGAAATAGATTTAATTGAGTCTGAGTTGCACAAAGTTATCAGCCTCATTCTCTCTTCCAAAATCATTGAAGTTCAGTTGCTAATCAGAACAACTGTCAATGACCCAGGGCGCAACTGTCAATGACCTTAGCTTTCCAAGCTCTAAGTTCTCCACAGTGCCTTTCTCAGCTGTCTTCATGGTCATTGGCTTGAGAGAATTCTCAGAGCAGCTCCAGCTTTCTCTTTTACTAAGCCACCATCTTGGCTCTACCCCCTCTTTATTCTCATCCATCCATTCCAGGGAGAAGTCTTCACAAGCTTGGGGTAGACATCTCCTTAATTCACCAATGAGATTGAAGTCTGTTGCTTACTCTCAAGCTTGTTTAGCCCATCTTGTTTAGCTGAAATGGTTTTACTGGGGGTAGTCCCTGAACATGCTTCTTGGAACCACAGGTGAGAACTGGGTGACAGGTAGACATCAAAGGTAGATCCTAAAAAGGTGTGAGAGCTCAGTAAGCTCTCACACTAGAGGTGCTAGTCTTCCATGGAGACTCTATACACTCCAGAATAATTGATAAATGAGTCACTCTTACTTACTGGACACAGTGCCTTGGCTACTAGGTTATCTCATTGTTGGTCAGGGTCAAATTTCCTCAATACACTTAGCTGCTTCTCTACCAACTTTAAGCTGAGATACAGTCTCCAGTTGCTAGATTTCCTCTTATCTTTCAAACTTCATTAGGTCTTGACTCTGACTCTACCATCTCTTTACCTAGGATCAGGAAAGAAAAACTACAATGAGCAAAAGAAACAGAGGTGTCATATTTTTAATTCCACATGTTGGAAAATATAACAGTTGAAGGAGTCGTCTCCCTTCTTTCCAAAGACTTATAGCAGTAAGCTATCATATTATCTGAAAAAAAATTGTCTCTTCTTTGCCTGTACTTTTTATCAAATTTCTTCCCTGAAGTTTCTAGTTTAGCTAGCTAGAAATAGGGACATGATTTGAATGCCAATTCATGTCCATCAATTAGGTGGGAATCCCATGCAATTGGCCCTTTGAGCCAAGGGTTATATAAACAATACCTGAACACTAATTACCTCCACTTCACAGGATAGTTCAGTTCTATTCCATACCCTAGCTAATATCCATTTAGAGAAGTGGTTGGTTTAAGAGGATCTTCAAGGGCTCCATATCTACACCTGAAATCCAAAGTTCCCAGAGAAAGCTAGAGAAAGTTCCGGGACCTGTATAATTGGGATACGTTTCCTCTTCGAGGTGACTTCATAAGTGTAATATCAGGCTCTGTCCATCTAATAACAGGATAGATGTCTTTCACAGTTGATTATCATTACAATATTGCTATTGTTGTTTAGATTTGCTCACTTAGCTTTGTATGAGCTCATATAAGTCTTCCCAGATTTCTCTGAAACTATTCTCTTTATCATTTCTTACATCAGAATAGTATTCCATCACCATCACATACCATAATTTGTTTACCAATTGATAGGCATCATATGGGGGCAGCTGAGTAGCTCAGTGGATTGAGAGCCAGGCCTAGAGACAGGAGGTCCTAGGTTCAAATCTGACCTCAGATACTTCCCAGCTGATACACAGTATTGACTCCAAGACGGAAGGTAAGGGTTGTTATGTGGAGATGCGAAGCATGGAATCCCTGCAAAGATACAGGGACAGGCTCATCCAGAATTCCAGGGGACCCCCCTGGAGAACTTTGGGTAAGGGGGCAGTTGAGAAGGGTTTGAGACAGTTACTTTGTGGAGGTTGAAGCAAGCAGACACCTTGCTTACTACTCCAGACTTGGGGGTTCACCTGAGGTGGCCATTGTAGCATAAGCTAGTGGTTTCTACTCATAGGGTTAGCCTGCTTGTTAATATTATTCTTTATTAATATCAATATATAATTACCTAGTGATTTGGTGATTAGATACATAAATTATCTAACAAGTTCAGTTAGGTGCCTTCACCCCTCTGGTGAGGGGGGAAGGGTAGCTTCAACCTTAATAGTTCAGGGTCACCTTTCATTATCCTAAAACCCTCATTAACCTCTCTAGTTTACCTAATATAACCTATACCTTCAAATCTGTGCCTGGTAATTATTTGGGGGAATACTCACAACACAGTCTGGACATCTAGTTTGAATCCTGTCTGCTGCCAGGTTAAGATCTTCTCTGTCCTCTACAGTTAGATAACTAGCTTCTACTTACTCATCTAACTGACCTGTGAGGAATATAAATTAAAGAAAAGGAACATCATTGGGGTTTCAGCCATAACAGAAACTTGCCAGAAGAATCTCATTCCTGCTTTCATTACCAACTGAAACCAGCAACTGTTTAGGGGGGAGGGGTTTGAGATCCAGGAGTGTTTTACCCCCTCCTTCCTCACTGAAGCCTGTCAATCTCTGGCTCTTGACTTGAAGCTCTATTTGGCCCTGACACATTTATCTGCTTCTCCAAATTATCTGTTATTATCATCATAACAGGGTTTAAAAAAAAAGAAGATAGGCATCCTATCAATTTCCAATTCTTTGCCACAACAAAAAGAGCTGCTATAAATATTTTTGTACATTTATGTCCTTTTCCCTTTTCTTTGGTCTCTTTCAATATGATTAAGCCATATTTTTTCATTCTCTTTGTTTTTCTTGCTTTCCTCCCAATATGGTTAATGTTGAAATATGTTTTGCATGTATCTATCTTTCTGTAGATCTTTGATATAGATTTAGTCATGGTATTGCTAGGTCAAAGAGTATGCACTGTTTTCTAGCCCTTTGGACATAGTTCTAAATTGTTCTCCAGAATAGTCTGACTAGTTCATAACACTGCCAATAGTGCATCTGTTTTTCTACATCCCCTCCTGTTTGCCATTTTCTTTTTCTGTCATGTTAGCCAATCTGAAGGGTGTGAGATGCAACCTCAGAGTTGTTTTAATTTGAATTTATCTAAAGTGATTTAGAGCATTTTTATATGAGTATTGATGACGTTGAGTTCTTCTTCTGAAAACTGCCTGTTCATATCCTTTGACTTCAGTTAGAATTAGAAGCGTCACAGTTAACTGGGAAGAATCATTGAAGTAAATTTCTCAAATAAAGACCTTCTATTCAAGAGAAATAAAGAATATATAAGAACAAGAGCCATTCGCCAATAGATGTATGGTAAAAAGCAATGAATATGGGGCAGCTGGGTAGCTCAGTAGAGTGAGAGTCAGGCCTAGAGACAGGAGGTCCTAGGTTCAAACCCGGCCTCAGCCACTTCCCAGCTGTGTGACCCTGGGCAAGTCACTTGACCCCCATTGCCCACCCTTACCAATCTTCCACCTATGAGACAATACACCGAAGTACAAGGGTTTAAAAAAAAAAGCAATGAATAAGTAATTCTAGGGAGAAGAAATTTAAGCCATTAAAAACTATGTGAAAAAAAACTTCCAAATCACTCATGATAAGGGTAATAATGCAATTAAAGCAACTCTGAGGTTTCATCTCAAATCCGTCAGATTGTAAAAAAAAAAAAAAAGACCAAAAAGATGACAAAGATGATCATAGTCGTTGGAAGAAGTTTCAAAGGATAGGAAAACTGATGCACTTTTGGTGGAGCTAAGGATTGGTCCAGTCATTCTGGAAAGCAATTTGGAATTATACCATTAAAAATCACTTAAACTTTGCATACCCTTTTACCCAGCAATTACATTATTAGAACTATAGCCCAAAGAGATTAAAGAATAAGGAAAAGGATCCCTTTGCACAAAAATATTCACTTTTTGTTGTAGTAAAGAACCAAGAAGTTAGTACATGGCTATATAAATTATAGTGTATTATTGTGATAGAAGAGCAGCTAGGTGGCACAGTGGGTAAAGTGCCAGGCTTGAAGTGAGGAAGACTCATCTTTCTGAGTTCAAATCTGGCATCAGATACTTTCTAACTGTATGACCCTGAGCAAGTCAGTTGACTCTTTTAGCCTCAGTTTCCTCATCTATACAATGAGCTGGAGAAGGAAATGGCACATCACTATGATATCTTTGCCAAGAAAATCCCAAATGGGGTCATAAAGAGTTGGGAATGGCTGAAATGACTGAATAAAAAAAAACAAAAGATAAAATATCGTTGTGTTGTAAGAAATCATAAAAGTGATGGATTCATAGAAACCTTGGAAATGTATGAATTGATACAGTGTGACATGAGCAAAAACAGAACATAGTCATTCATGCAACGACTAAAGAATTGTAGAGGATTTTTGAAATTTTGAAAGACTCAAGAATTTTGATTATTGTATTGTGAATAACTTACCTATTCTCAGAAATACACAGATACAAGACATTTCTGAAGGATATATGATGAAAAATGCTATTCACCTCCATAGAAAGAACTGAACAGATCAAAGCATACTATTTTTCACTTCATTTTCTTTGTGGTTTTTTTTTGTTGTTGTTGTGTGCCTTCTTCCATACCATGACCAATGTGGAAATGAATTTTGCATAATATATGTATAATTTGTATCAAATTGCTTACTGTCTTAGGGAAGGGGAGAGTAGGGAGGGAGGGAGAGAATTCAGAACTTCAGATTTTAGAAAATGAAAGTTAAACATTACTTTTGCATATCATTGGGAAAATATTGAAAGATAATAACAAAAAAATAAATGAAAGAAAGCAAAAAAACCCTAAAATTTAGATCAACACAGCAATCATAACTCCATTAAGTCTAATGATGCAACATGCCTACCTACCTCTTGACAGGTGAGGGACTAAAGTTGTAAAATGACACATACATTATAAAACATGGCCAATTTTTAGATTTGTTTTGTTTGACTATGCTTATTTTTCACAAGGTTGTTTTTTTAATTGGGAATGGAGCATATAAGTGAAAACAAGCTTAAGTTACCTGTTATGAAGTTAAAAATATTTTGATGGAACTATCCTGTTTATGCTGGCTTGCCTTCATAGTCTACATTACATTTGTTGGTAAAGCAAAAAGGTAAAGCATAAAATGTAATTATTTTTATTTTCTTTCTTTACCAGTTGAATTTAGTCATGTATCTGAGAAATGAGGAGGAGTATATGTGACTGAACAAATTTCACCTTTTGTCAGTTTCCTCATCACAAAACAGAGAGATGGGTTGAATTAGGTTATATCTAAGAGTCCTTCTAGCTCTCACATTAATAGATAGCCACAAACCATAAGTCAAATAAAATTTTATAGAAACCTAACATTATAAAGTACTACAAACAAAAATTTATTTCCAGAAAGTGAATTCTTATATAAAAATGGATATTTTGATCATTGCTTCTATTAAACAACACAAATTTACAGTTATTTTAAGATTATTTTTCTTGAATAGCTTCAGAATTCTACAGAGTAGGGAACTAAAATATAAACAATTTTCATTGCAATCAGTGAAAAAATAAAATAAAATGTTTCATTTTAATCCTTACTTTACTCATAAGATGTAATGTTAATTTCATAGTCCCAGCTATGAAACCATCAGAATCCTGAAGGCAACACTACTCCAAATAATATTTGTTGAAGGAAAGCATACGAAAGAGAAGTTTCATTTTTCTGTTACACTTAGTACACTGTCTGAATCAGAAAAAAAATTGAAGTCAAAGCACCTAATTCTGGATCTTATTTAGACAGCCAATATTTTACAAAGTTGCATACTCTGAACAAATAAAACCATTCACCTAAAAATAGAAGGAAAACAAATAACTAGGGAAAAAATCTTTGCAGCCAATTTCTCTGATAAAGAGCTTATTTTCAAGATATTTAAGGAACTGATTTAAATGTATAAGAGCTATTCTCTCATTGATATGGGATGTAGGTATTCAATATATATGAACAATTTTTGAAGAAAGAAATCTAAGCCATATAAAAATGTTCCAAATCATTAGTAATTAAATAAATGCAAACTAAAGCAACCCTACAATTCTACCTCATGCCTCTTAGATTGGCAAAGATGACCCAAAAAAATGAAACTGACAAATGTTGGAATGGTTATGGGGAAATAGATGCTTTCATGCACTATTAGAGATGTGAATTGTTCCTGGAATTCTGGAAAGCAATTTAGAAAAATTACTACCAAAAAGTTCTAAATTGTGCACATCTTGATCCAAAAATACCACTACTAGACTGTACTTTCAAATATATTTTTAAAAAGAAGAAATGCATCCATATATATCATTTATAGATGTTTTTTATAGTGACAAAGAACTAGATATTACATAGGTATTTATCAACTGAGGGATAGTTGCAGAAATCATAGTATTTGACTATGAATATGAAAAAATATTATTTTAACAGCTAAAAGTAACAAAAAGAGATGATTTCAAAAAACTTGGGAAGACATCTATGCAGAATTAATTGAATAGAATTAAGAGAAAAAATTATACAATAGTAATATCATAAAGATAAACAACTTTGAAAAACTTTAGAATGCTAATTAATTCAATGGCCAACAATTCCAGAGGATAGATAATAAAGTATGCTACCCACTTCCTGACAGAGTACAGATATATACATATATACATGACTACATATGCAAATATCTGTATATGTGTATTATTATATATAACATATTTTATTATAATGTATAATATAATAATGTTGTAATATATGATATTATTATATATAAAAATACAGATATATATATCAGCATGCATACATATCCATAATAATAGCTAGCATTTATAGTGTTTTAATATTTATAAAGTGCTATACAAATATTATTTCATTTTATCCTTACAGCAACTCTAGGAGGTAGTATTATTATTATCCCCATTTTACAGATGAGGAAACTGGAGTAGCCAAGTTAAGTGACTTACCCAGGGTCACATAACTAGTAAACTTCTGAAACTAGATTCGAACTCAGGTTTTCCCATCTCCAGTGCCAACACTTTTTCCACCACTGTCTAGCTGCCCACATACATAAATGCATTTTATTCATATACACATATGCATATATGTATAACTAGACATGGCCAATGCAGGAATTTGGTTTGCTTGATTATGTATATTTAATAAAG
This sequence comes from Gracilinanus agilis, assembly GCF_016433145.1. Classification (NCBI taxonomy): domain Eukaryota; kingdom Metazoa; phylum Chordata; class Mammalia; order Didelphimorphia; family Didelphidae; genus Gracilinanus; species Gracilinanus agilis. The sequence continues at coordinate 467,904,136 of NC_058131.1, read as the reverse complement.
AGTTTTGTTTTCCCTTTTCCAATGTGGGAAGGTAAGAAGGATAGAAAAAATGCTTGCTAATAAGAAATTTTAAAATATTAAGATTGAATATTCAGTTAATTTTATATGCTTCAAACTGGCTATGGAAAAAACAAACAAAAATGGGGGAACTATCTTTATAAGGCACCATTCAGAAAATTAGAATCCTAAATTCTTTAATGATACATTATATGATAACTTACTTTTAACTTAGAATGAGTAAAGTGCTTAAAATTAAAATGTAATGATTGTTGTTTTTATTCAGTTGTTTCAATCAATTCTAACTTTTAATGACACCACTTGGGTTTTTCTTGGCAAAGATACTAGAGTAGTTTGTCATTTCCTCCTCCATCTCATTTTACAGATGAGGAAATGGAGGCAAAAAGGGTTAAATAACTTGCCAATGATCATATAGCTGGGAAGTGTCTGAGCCCAGGTTTAGAACTCAAGACTTCTTGACTGCTCTATTCACTGCACCACCTACCTTCATCTATGGTGATTAGTGGTGTGTTTTTAAATAGCTTTTTTAAAAATGCATTTGATTGGTGAAAGTAAAATCCAGTCTCTGGGGGAAACACATGACTGTAGCCCACAAAAATGAGACTAGAATCACGAGAAGTAAGAACCTCTGGAGTCATCATCTTCCAGTTAAGATCCTCTGAGAACTAATATAGATCGTCATTTAGTACATGATTATCAAATAAGTAATTCAAGTACAGTTAATGACCACAAGAAGAAATAAAATTCCTGGCTGCTCCATATTTTCATCTCCAATAAAACATGAAACAACAGCAAACAGAATCTTATGCTAACTAAGTGTCATCTAATTTACTTTATGATCATAGCAATCAAACCTCAGAATTGGGATGCTGTTTTACATCATACTTCCCTGACTCATAGGTTGTGGCTCATTCGGGATGCTAGTTGGAAAATATCTAAATTGTAACTAGGGAGTAGGCAGCTAAATTGCTTAATGGTTAGAGAGCTGGGCCTGAAGTCAGAAAAGACTTGAGTCCAAATTTGGTCTCAGATACTTACTAGGTGTCCGACTTTGGGAAGGTTACTTAATCTCTGTTTGCCTCCATCCACTGAAGGGAAATGGCAAACCACTCCAGTGTCTTTGCCAAAAAACAACAACAAATGTACCATATTGGTCCACAGGGTCACAAAGAGTCAGACACAACTGAAAAAAGAACAACCAAATTAGAGAATGTCCTTACTATCCTATAAAAGAAAAGAAAATGTGACAGAAAGTAGAAAACTTCCCAGTACTTCTAAAAATCTCTATGAGCTACCTAGTATTAATTTTAAAAAACCCTTACCTTCTGCCTTAGAATTAATACTGATGGTCCAACCATTCTGGAGGGCAATTTGGAACTATGTGCAAAGGGCTTTAAATGACTGCCTGCCCTTTGATCTAGTATTACCACTGCTGGGTTTGTACCCTAAAGAGATAATAAGTAAAAAGACTTGTACGAAAAAATTTATAGCCGTGCTCTTTGTGGTGGCAAAAAATTGGAAAATGAGGGGATGCCCATCTATTGGGGAATAGCTGAACAAGTTGTTGTATCTGTTGTTGATGGAATACTATTGTGCTCAAAGGAATAATGAACTGGAGGAATTCCATGTGAACTGGAATGACCTCCCAGAATTGATGCAGAGTGAAAGGAGCAGAACCAGGAGAACATTATACACAGAGACTGATACATCATTATGGCACAATCGAACATAATAGACTTCTCTACTAGCAGCAATGCAATGATTCAGGACAATCCAGAGGAACTTATGAGAAAGAATGCTATCCACATCCAAAGAAGAACTGTGGGAACAGAAATGCAGAAGAAAAACACAATTGATCACATAGTTCAATAGGGATGTGATTGGAGTTTTGATGATAAAAGATCACTCTACTGCAGATATAAATAACATGAAAATAGGTTTTGAATAATGATACATGTATAAACCAGTGAAATTGCCTGTCATCTTCAGGAGTGAGGAGGGAAAAGGGGGGGAGGGGAGAGAATTGTGAACCATGGAAAAATATTCTAAATTTTAAAAAAAGAATACTGAGTGTTGGTTCCAAGGCAGAAGAGTATTAAGAGATAAGCAATAGAGGTTAAGTAGCTTGCCCAGGATCATACAGCTAGGGAAGTGTCTAAGGCCATATTTGAACTCAGGAGCACATATCTTTAGGCCTGGCTCTCAATCCACTGAGCCACCTAATTGTCCCATCCTGGTATTGATTTTTAACATGAAGGTATTCAGAGAGATTGTGTAACTGAAAACCTATAATAAAAGAATATATATAGGTATCATCCAGAATGAAATCTACGCATACTAAACAGCTTTCTAGCTTTCTTCTTGTTCTTCTTGTTCTTGTTCTTCTTGTTCTTCTTCTTGTTCTTGTTCTTCTCCTCCTCCTCCTTCTCCTCCTCCTCCTCCTCCTCCTTCTCCTCCTCCTCCTCCTCGTCCTCCTCCTCCTCCACCTTTTCATCCTTCCCTCCTCCTCCTCCTCCTCCTCTGCTTTTTGGGTAGACCAAAAACTCTTGCCCTCCACCTCACCTTTATAGATTAGATATGCCCCAAGCAAAATTTGCATGGTTCATACCTACCCCAGATTTCAGACTTATAAACTTCAAGTTAGCAAGGAAAAAAAATGTAAAATTCCTCAAGACTTTAAGTGGAGGAATTACATGGAATGAGGTACAACCTCTGAAGAATGACTCTGCTTTGTTGTATGTTTAACTGAGAGTAAGGGTTGGAGAGAAGGTGAGGATAAAGAAGAATGAGGAATGAGAAATGTTCATTTATGACAATGTAACAAAACATATTAGACCAAAATATGTCCCCATAAAAAAATTGAGAACTATCAAACACAGTTCATACTCAGTCCCTTCTGTCTTGATTTTATAAATAGATGAAAGGCAAGAACTAAGCTCTACTCGTATGCCAATACTAGTTTGCTTCATTTTATATACCCAGCTAAGTTTGGAGTTCCCTAAAAGTTCATCTATTTCTCCCTATTCCTTGATTCCTCAAGGCAAAAAAAGAGGAAGAGAAGACAGTGACTTTATTAACAACTAAATTCCTCTATAGTGCTACTTAGTAGTAATCTTTCATTCCCCTTTCCCCCCGTTTAACAAAATTTGTTTAAAAGCTCTTATACTGGAAGATTGATGATTTAGAGTCTGAAATATGACTAGTAGAAAGAGATTACCTTATTAACCTTTCATCCAAATCTTCTGTCCATCCTTTTTTTAGACCCACTTTTTCAGGATTCTCTCAAAGATGTCTTTATTATGCAACCCACCAGTTATCTGAATGTTCCCAACAATATGAAATTGAAGTTTTCTCATCTTAAAAAAAGTATTCACCCAAGACAGGGACAAGTATCTTTATCTTCTTTTTGCAAGTGGGCATTTAAGACCGAAATAGTACCTGGAGAACTCTCAGCTTAATTGTGCATTCAGAACAAATCCAATGATGATGGTATGTTTCCAAACCTTAAGTCTCACCTTTCATGTATTTAAGAGATTGAGAGAATTTCAAAGGGAGCTTGGTTTTAATATTTCTCAATTTTATGTAGGGTTAAATTTTACCCATTTGATTTTTAGATTATCTTTCCATAAATTAATATATTAATTCTCTTATTCTTCAATTCTATACTTTTTAATCTTTTTCCTTTTCCCCTTCCTGAGCTATGTTAAACAGCGCCAGAAAGCAGATCCTTTCCTTAGGGGACCCTTCCAGTTTCAAATTATCCCACCTTTTAAGCGTTTTTACACACATGAGATTGCCAACAAAAATCCAGATCTCTTCAAATGCATTTGTTTAGATCACAGAAAGGAAAGAAAAAATATACAATTTTCAGCACACAAACCTATTCTTTCTCCAAGAGAGGAGAAACAGAGAGTTAGACTTGAGGTATCCACTGGGACATTTATTCTGGAGGATCATGGAAGATATAGGCAGCTGCAGAAGCCATAGTTCCTTTTCTGTTCCCTAGATCCCTTCAGGCTAGCCGTAGAAAGGCGTGAAAAGGATCTGAGAGTGTGATTCGAAGTGGAAAGGGAGAGAGCTGAAAAAGTCTGTGGCTCTGGGAAATGGAGGTAGAAAATATGCAATTGACAGAAATATAGGGGGAAGTGTGGTAATACTTTCCTATTAACCAGAGCAGAAGCACTATGAGAAAGTCCCAGGTAGCTTTGATCTCTTCTCAGTTTTTCCTTCTCAGTTCAGGGTAAGTCAGAGAGATGCAAAAAGAAATAACCTGTTTTTGAACAAAGGTTCTCATTTGCTTTTTAAATTAATTGTAAATATACTCAGCACAAATACTATTAATGCAGTATTGATATTCAAATCAATTAATTCTAATAAATCCTAAATTCACTTCTGAATTAAATTGTCTTGTATAGGAAAGTCAAAGAGAATCTAGAACTAAAAAGTTTCCTTCCTGAGTTCTTCCTAATTAGGAAGGTTTGAGTATTTTAATCATCATCAACACCGCCGTTATTTGTCTCAGTCCTGTCGGGTTTTATAAAAATGAGCAGCATTGAAAGCCCTTCTGTCTAGTTAACTGCCTCACAAAAAATGATGTAAATGGCCAAAGGGCGCTCTCTCTCTCTCTCTCTCTCTCTCTCTCTCTCTCTCTCTCTCTCTCTCTCTCTCTCTCTCTCTCTCTCTGTCTCTCTCCCCCTCCCTCCCTCCTCCTTTTCTCCTCTTACACTCCCTCCCTCTCCCTATTCCATATTTCTTCTTCCCTTCCTCCATCTTTACTGAACTGTGTGGATCTGTGAAAATAATATCAGAGTTTTCCGTCAGAATGAGCTTAGCACTGTACTGAGGCATAGCCTAATATGACCCGACACCTCCAACCATCTGCGCTATCTATCTGCCTTCTGATTTACCAAATCCGCAGAGGCAAAAGATAAATTGTACTTGATACTAAAGAAAAAACATCCAGGCCCAGTTCAGTTCCATTGCTCTGAGACCAATGGAAAATATTCCAATCTGACTCATTTTTTAAAAAGTTGTTCCCAGTATTTTCTGATTTCCTTCAAACTAAACAAACTATCAGACAAGAAAGGGATAAGGAATAATATCTATGAAGGATCAATAAATTGCCTTTTTTAAAAATTATCCAGAAAACATCACTTCCAAGAAAGTCCTTCCTTGCAAGTATTTTGTGAAACAATACACCAACGATCCTTCAGTGGTTCAGAAAGCAGTTTCCCTTGATCAAAGCATTGGTGCTGTCTCTTTCTAATCTTCTTTTTGCCCGGTCCTCCTCACTCTCCCCTTCACTCATTTGTTATTAGTTAATTAATTTATTTGTTTATTGATTTATTTGCTGAGACCAGGTTGGAGAAAACAAAGGTGAGGGTTTCTTATTCTCATCTCAAGGATTTTTCAGTTTAACTGAAGAAGGTAAAATCAATCTGTGAAGTAGAGTTGAGGTGAATATCTAATTACAGTCTCGAAAAATAGGCTTTTAATTCTCTGTCTTGATCTCCATATGACTTCTCATGGGTGGTTATTCTATATATATTTGTTCAAGTTCATTCAACTTGAAGGATAGATGGGTTTAGTGAAAACCAAAAGTATTAGTTTGGTGGGGGGCAGAGAAGATTGAGATCGATAGCTACAAAATTCCTCTTGACAGAGGTTAGGGCTACTCTCAGAATCAATGACAACTAAAAGTATGTCCTTTTCCAAATTTTAGGGTTCTGGTAATACGAGTTTTAGGGAAGAGAAATCTCTGAACACCAATGAAGTGATACTGACCTCTTTCTAGAGATCCTTTCTAATCCATACTGCCGTAGATTTGTTGCTGACGTGAAAACATGAAAATGCACTAAATAGGTATGGGGGAAATGAACGGACCCAGCATACTGACTTCACACATGTATAATCTCTGTTATCAGCCACAATTTTTCTAGATTTTAATTAGTAGGGCTTGTAACGTGTAGGATTGTATGTTGTAAGTTTGCCGCAGACTTGGACTCCAGTTTTCTTTTGTTCCTTTCTATGTAACTAGCAACTCCAAGCAAGTTAAATTCCCTAGAGTCCACTATTTTTCTCTAGTGGGTACTTAAAACGCTGCTAGGTTCAGGAGTTGTAAAACACTGTAGAGTTCTTCCCTTTCTTTCTTCCCATTGTCCACCACCCACACAGTATCTCTTTCTCCAGCTTCCGGGGAAAAATACCTTAGAAAGTCCAACTGTGAGTACCAGAGCTCTAGGCGCTGTCGAGCTCTGGGAGGTGCTGAAATCTCTCTGCTGTGCTGCTCGCATTCTTGATTGGCAGATGCTGACAGTGATTGACTGGGAGTTCTCCACCGCGCGCAGGCGACCAATCTGCCAAGTCCAATAGCAAAACAGAGCAACAGCAGCTGAACTAGACGTTTTTTTTTTTTTTTTAATTATTCCTCCCAGCACTCCCTCCCTTCTATCTTCCCCCACCCATCCTTCCACACTGCCGCCTCCCCCCTACCCTTCCCCTGCAACAAGCCTAGCGCTGGCAACATCTTCCAGTAGAACTGACATTCGGTGTTGCTTTTCCGTCCCTCCGCCGCCTAGGAGGAGAAGGCGGCACAGCCTTCATCAAGAAAATTGTCCTCATTCTCATCCTTCACCTGACTCTTGCTGGGGAAATTGAAAATTTGCTTCGTTCTCCTCCCTCAGTGAAGAACGCAGCCTCTGCAGTTGTCTCCATGTTCCAGTTGCCTATTCTAAATTTCAGCCCCCAGCAAGTAGCTGGGGTATGCGAGACCCTGGAGGAAAGCGGAGACATTGAGCGTTTGGGCCGCTTTCTCTGGTCCCTGCCCGTGGCCCCCGCAGCATGTGAAGCACTGAACAAGAATGAGTCGGTGTTACGAGCCCGGGCCATTGTGGCCTTCCACACAGGGAACTACCGAGAACTCTACCACATTCTGGAGAACCACAAATTCACCAAGGAATCTCATGCTAAACTACAGGCCCTGTGGCTAGAGGCTCACTACCAAGAAGCAGAGAAGCTCCGGGGCCGACCTCTGGGACCAGTGGACAAGTATCGGGTGAGGAAGAAGTTTCCTTTACCTCGGACCATCTGGGACGGAGAACAGAAGACTCATTGCTTCAAGGAGAGGACAAGACACTTGCTTAGGGAGTGGTACCTACAGGACCCTTACCCCAACCCCAGCAAAAAAAGAGAACTAGCCCAGGCAACCGGACTTACCCCCACACAAGTGGGCAACTGGTTCAAAAACCGCAGACAAAGGGACAGAGCAGCAGCGGCCAAAAACAGGTCGGTACTTGGGTGTTTGACTGCCTTGCAGAGTCTAAGGGTCTGGGGAGGGCAGCTTAGTTTCCTCCACCTCCTTAAATGTCACGAGAAACTAAGATATCTGAAGGTTAAAACTGAGGCTTTGCAGTTTCTGGGGGGGAAAAAAGGGCAAGGGAAGCTAAGATATATCCTTTGGGGATGTTGGCGGGGAGCTTTTGAGTATCTCTTAAACTGAACAAGGTCAGGCGAGTTCAAGGGCTCCTGAGTGAACATCTTTCCTCTGGGGCTCCTTTTCTCCCTTCCGTTTGGGTTCTGGGTTGTAAACGCTTGACTGGGGTGGCAGCTCCCTCGGCCGGAAGTGACTACTGCTGCCAGGCCCGGGAAAACCGTGAGGGAGTCGCCTCACAGTGTTAAACACAGAAACCAAATTAAAAATCAAGAAACGATGCAGAATTCTAATTAGGTCTAACCCTCCCAGTATCCAGACATTGGCTCTTAGGATTAATCCTTGCTTGAATTATTATCCTTTATGGAGAAATACGGGTGAATTGTCACCAAAAAATGTTCCATCTCTCTTAAAAGATTTTAAATAATCTTCATTCTCCACTAGTATACTAGTTTTCTTCTAGAGTCAAGCCCAGTTGATCCCTAGCTCTTTGCTCCTCCTGCTCCAGGGTGTATCCTGAAGGCAAACCCCTCTCAGACTGGCCAAGTCTTTCTAAACGCGGGAGATCTATACTAGAAACTAATTCAGATTGGGCTTTTTCAGACTCTCCTAGAAAGAAGCCAAGTAACAATTTGGAAACCTCACACACACACACCCAAAATCCCACTGTACAAACACACACGACAAATCCTGGCTCCGGTTAATATCGTCAAATTTCCCCTGCAACCAAGTGGGTCAACCGAACCCTCAAGTGGACCCTCTCTTTGCCATCACTGCTTCCTGCTCTGACCTGGAAGGGAAGTTTGCAGGGGAGGGGAAGAGTGGTGAGCTCAGAGTGTTAGGAAAGTCTGGCCCGAGGTAGACAGCACAGGTCCTAGAGAATTTAACCGCGCTGGGAGAAAAGATTCCCAGACCATCCATTCCATTTACCCTGTGAGTGGAGGCCTTGTGAGAGCTGACAGGCCTTTGATATTCCCTGCTATTCATTTTTTAAAGTACCTACCAATAAAATCATCCCTTATGACTATGGAATCCAAAATTCTCAAATTCCCTGTATTCAAGAAGAGTTGAAAACTAGAGGGGCCAGGGACTGGGCTTTAACTCGGTCATGGGTCGCTGAGGAAGCAATACCCAGGGCGAAACTTCTTTTGAGGGAAGACTTAAATGTGTAGATTACTTTCGCCTGTCAATTCTGGGTCCGGGATTTAATATCTAAAGCGAAGCTGCCCAGTGTGAGGGAAAAGTGGTGAGCTGCCTATGGGAAGAGCTCTAACTTCGAATCGCGGAGGTCAGGGAAGTGAGGGGAAGGGAAGGGAGGGTTGGAAAGAGCCAAATCTGTGGCGGAGCTGTGATCTTATGTCCCTGATTCCCCGCAGGCTACAGCAGCAGGTGCTGTCCCAGGGCTCAGGTCGGTCGCTGCAGACCGAGGAGGAGAGCGCTGGGGAACCTCTGGGGGCCGTCGCCAGCCCCGCTGCCAGCTTGTCTAGCAAAGCCGCCACGTCGGCCATTTCCATCACATCAAGCGACAGTGAATGTGACATCTGACGCCCAGGTTACCATCTCTATCCCCCAACACAAAATACAGGCAGAAGAAGTCAAGTAGTACAGTAAAACAAAACAAAATAAAATAAAGGACAGAGCAAGAGAGTAAACGAAAGCCTAGTTTCTGCAGCCTGACCAACGTAGGGAAGCTGCTAGGCTGCTTTCTAAGGATCCCGGGCTGCAGAAGCAGTGAGTTTGGCAGAGACCATTTTTTTTTTCCCCTTCGCAAAAAAAGAAAGAAAGAAAAAGGTAGCCTTTCGTCTTAGTGGGATGTGACCTGGAATATGGAAAAACTAATCACCAAGTCTCTGCCCTTTCTTTTTCTAAAAGGATCTTGCTAAGATGCCTCCAGAACATGAATGCTAAGTTGCAAATATGTTTGAGCCTGCGCTGTTAACTCTCGTAAATATTTCATGTCGAAAAGGCATGGGGTGATTTGGGATTAAATTTTTTTTGGTTATATATTTTTTTGCTTTAAATTTTTTAAAAAAAATATATGATGTTTATTTACTTATTTAAGGGACTCGTAGTAGGTTTTTTTTATGCTTTTTGGTTTTGCTTGTTATTTCTTTGTGCACACCTGTAGTGGAGCATGTGCGCTGGCTAGTGCAGGATCAATACTGTATGGAAAAGCTAAAACAATAAAAAAGAATCTGGTGAGCAACTTTTATTACCTATAGGATTTGTTTTTAAATTCTTAAAGATAATTTTAAACTTTACCCGTCAGTATTTGTAGGGTGAATGTGCATGTAGCCTCAAGATAAGGATTTGGTCTTTTATTTTTCTTTCTTCTCTGATAATGTTAAGGTCTCATCGGGTATGTTCATTGTCCCATCAAAAGCAAAGCGGTCCACCGGGAAAACATTGTTTTACTTCGGAGCCAGCAAAATGTTTGTTTAGGGGCAACTAACCTCTCCTTTCCCTGTCAGATCCTGGAGAGTGCAATGAACACTCAGGCAGATAGAAAGTACCCACACACACATTTTGTATTTTTAAAAAGTCTATTTCATAAATCTATTATCCAGCATCAGGAGGTGAGACATTTAGAGAGATTTCTAGCTGAATTGGTGGAGGTAGCATCTTCACAGAGGAAATCATAGTGTGTGCAATATACTCACACTTTAGACATTGAGGAATAAAGTGGAAGACAAACAAGAGGAAGAGCCTTAGTTTTTTAAGAATGTAAAATTGTACAAATATCTACTACACAATATGAAAACTTTGCTACACTTTTCCCTCCTCTTTCATCCCTTTCCTGACATTCCCCTACATTAAAAAACATTTTAAGTATCTAAATAACTGACATAAGTAAGAAGGAAGCAAACTGGATCTGAAAACATGGAACAAACATCTAAGGTTCGTCAATTATTGCTCTTCCTCAATAGGATGCCAAAAGTGGGGCAAAATGATGCCAGAATGCAGGGATGAAGGGAATGAAAGGTATAACTAAAATTTCTCCACTTTCAAGCAGGGGAATAAATAATCAAATTCCCAGCTTGGTATGGTATCTGTATTAAATATATAATAAAGAAGAAAAGCCTTCAAGAGCCTCATTATGATTGGTAATGGGTTCAGTTTAAAATATCAGACAAATGCCCTTAGCACTTAATTCTTCCTTCCAAAGCACAACAAAACAAAAAGCACCCACTGTTCTTGCTCTAAGAAACCCAATGCTATCCTTAGAGCGGCTAAGCTTTTTCCCACCGAAAAGGATTGCATATTATGCAATTTGACATTGATCTTTAAATCACTTGAGCTGTTCTTTTTTTGTCTGATTGGTCTCATTTCATGCTTAAAAGATGCTTTCCAGATAAGGAGATTGGTGATTTGTTTTAGCAGAAGTACTATATTGCTAAATAAAAGAAATAATTCAATAGACACAAATAAACCAAATGGTAGACTATGTAGCTAGAAATCTGGGAGGCTCAGGTTTTCCTTTTTTTGTTTCTAAATCACCTTGCTGGATTTGTGGTGTTTTCTTTTTAAATGGCTGTAATTGTACCAAGCAAACCATATCTGAAATTATAGCATCTCTTTTTTCCGTGCAAAATCTCCATATAGGAAGAGGTGGGAGGGTCATAACTAAGCAAAGGATTTCATATTCCTTCTTGAGTGACTAGAATACCTCCAAACCTTGATAACTGTCCTGGGCTAGCTGGAACAAATTAGGATATTCTTGAAATGTAAGTAGGCACTATAATTCATCACAAAATCCCAAGATACCCTGGTCTGCCCTTTTTTTTAGCTGATTATATAAATCTATTTGGATCTCTCAAGCCAGTGATGAAAGGTAAAACATTCCCATTCATAGTTTAATTGGGAATGGAAATAATACACACACAAGTGAGTTTGTATAAGAAATTTCATTTTTAAAATCTTAAACTCAGAATCAATTCAAATGATGCCTAAAGAAGAAATAGGTCACTTTACATCCTATAAAAGAGTGAAAAACCACTGTTTCAAGAATAATCCTGTTTACATTCTTAAAAAAACAAGGCAAAATAAACTCTAATTAGCAGATGAAAGGGGACTAACAGTAACTGAGTTCACTTTTTAATGAGCAGAAAATATGAAGTATGAAGTCCTCAGATATATCTGGGTTCATGTGTAATGAAAAGGCTTGCATTTTTAAGCAATCCTTACTTATGAACAATCTACAGATTCCTCTAATTCTGTTACAAAATAATCTGAAAATAAGTGGAATTTCCTTCAAATTCCTTAAGACGAAGAATTATCTAACCAAAATGAAAAGGCATTCAAAATAATCCTTTTATAAACAAATGCACAATTTTATTTTCCAAAGATTTTCTAATAGAAATGGAGAGAGAAGATTACTAGCTTACTTAATACACCTTATTATGCCCACCTTTATTTTCTTTTCTCCAGTTATTTCAAGAAACCAGTTTTAAAAAAGCAGTAAAAATGGAAAGGGCCTTTGATTTTGGCCTAGCCTAGGGCAGGGCTGGAAGCCTCTGAACTGGAAAACTGGCTATACTACTGTTTTTCTTTTTCTTTCAGCAATCCATCTCCCGTCACAAATTTCTAGATAAGCCTTGTGGCATCGAAGTGGAAACAAGATGCAATGTTATATTTCAATGGAGCAACTTGGGATTTGACATCCCCCCCCCTCTCCCCAACTCAGTCTATTTTAAGACTCTTAAATATTTCAACCTCCTGCTAGTTTCCCAAATGGTGCAATGCTTCTTTTTCTCAAAATGCCCCAGATCGTCTATGCTCCCAAATCTACAGCCCACCCTGTTTCCACCAGCCTCTCTCCACTTTACCAGCCTGTTTATCAAAATCAAGAAGGGGGTTGGGGGGGAAGACTCACTCTTTGTTTACATTAAACAAATTACAGGGAAAAAGCTCAGTCAAAGTCTGCCTTGACCTCTCTCTTTCCCCTTAATTTTGACAAAAAGGAAAAAAAAATATTGTATCCAAAGAGAATGTGAATGGGGAGGGAAAAGAGAAACAGCTTTTTCCTCTATTCAGCTAGAACTGGGGGGGAATGGCAGAATATTTCCGCTTCTATTGTGACTCAGGGCAGCCCCGGGAACAGTGAATGGGGAAATCTGGTAAGCGGTCTGGGAGGCTGTCAGACTGTTCAGGGTAATCAGGGCTAATGATGGGGTCTCAAGCCCTCTCTGGGACAAAAGGGGGAGCCAAGGGGTTTTGTGAGGCTGAATGGCTAAGAAGTTTGTATAGGAGTTGTTAAGGAAGAGAGGGGAGGGAGGCAGATACATGCATAGGGGTAAAGGCGGAAAGGGAGGGAGGTGGAGAGGATAGAACAAGATCACTGTCCATGGATTGACATAGGCAGATATAAAGAAAACCTAAATCCTGAGGACAGAGACAATCCCAGGTATAACAGAGAAATATTCTTCTAAGGATGTACATTTAGAGCAATATTAAGTGCCCCATTTCACCCCCCTTCCCAGGCCCTTGAGTATTTGTGGGGGGGATCAACTACCTTTATTGAAAAAGTGGATCGGGAGAATTGAGTAGGGTCAAAAGGAAGGGGTGGGAAGATTAGTGTCCTGGCAATTCTAGTCATCTGGAATGTAGAAATTTTGTCCATTTCAACTTTGCAGAGGTAGTCCAAACATGAAAATGACTAAAAGGGGCAAAAGAGCTGCTATTTGATCCCAGGAAAATAATATTCCTACTCTAGTCCTCCAAGGATTTTGAAGAGAAAGTAGGAAGAGAAGGTAAGCAGAAAGAGAGGCTGGATCCAGAGTAGACAAGGAAAGCAGCTGCCTAGAAAACACCTGCTAGTGGGGGTGGGTAGCTGGGAGAAGCACATTGAAGGACACTTTAATATTACTTTCTATCAACATACATATTTTAATGCTAGAAAAATGTCCTCTCCTTGGTACTTTATTAATTGTTTTGCGACTTACTCCAATGCCTCTTGGTGAAGTTCAAACACTGTATCAGCAGAGCACAGGCTAGAAAAGCTTAATGGTCAGGGCCACAGACTGTGTTTGCCTCTGAGAAGCCAGCTAGGAAAAGATCCCAGTAAGAAGTCTGGCCACCAAATGAGAGATTTTCACCATAAGTGCCCAAAACCATTTACTAGGGCACCAAATGGGTGCTATTTGCTTCAGTAGGGAACATGATATAGGAGAAGGCATTTGAAGTAGAATTAGAAGTGCTAGAAGGCTGGAAGCCAGGAAAATTTTGTTTCAACCCCCTAACTCTGACACTTTCTAGTTGAATGACCATGAGCAAGACTTGATTTTTATGAATCTTTCCTTTCCCTATCTGTAAAGTGGGGTACACAACTCACAGAACTGTTATGAAGAGAAAATGAAGGGAAAGGTCAACTCATTTTTTTTCAACAGAGGTAGTATCCACACCTGTGAAATAATGGATTATTTGAAGCACTTATTTTGTAATAAATTTGATGTATTACCATGAAGGTTCACCCCTGCAGGTGGGCAATAACATACAGGATCCATAAATTCCAGATATAGGGAAAAGGTGAATTTTTTTAAATTTAGCTATAAAGCATAAATGCTTCTGCCCAGTCCTGTCTGTAGAACACAGAGGAATAAGGATAGCAAGACACCTTAATTCAAGAAGAGGAGCATTGGAATCACTGAGCTCTCAGGGGGAATATGGGTCATTCACCTTCAGTTAGCATATGGGTAGGCACATCTATAAAAGTAATTTTATCCCTAACATTGGAGCTCTGGCAGAGACCACTGTCTAATGAAAGAGGGGGAGGCTGAGTTTTCCTACCAGAATTTTTAAAGTAACTGGCTGTCTCTCTGGAAGCACTCCTATTCCTTCCCCCTGCAGCCATTTCATAGGGCTTTGCTAGACTGCTTGAATTGAAACATATCACACTGCCTTTCCTATTTGCTGAGCTCAAGTATCCCCACTGGACTCTCCTTTTAATATTGTGAAAAATCTCAGGGCACTTAGACAAGCTTCCAATATCCAACATCCTATTCCTATCAAGCTGCTTCATTGAAATGATCTAAAATAGGAGAGTGTAAACTGAAACTATTTATAGAGCATCAGAAAGAAATTTTTTGGGTGCCTCAGGCCGCGTTTGAATATTGAACTCCTTGTCACTACCCACCTCAGGCTTGAATCTTCACTATAACACGAGTGACTTGATTTACCATAAAGACAATGTCTTCCAGACAGGTTAAGAGAAGTTATTTGGCGTTAAAAACAAGTGTATTAAAGGTGAAGTCCAATGACTAGGGAATGGCTAATGGAGTTGTGGTACAGGAATGTTAATATTGTAAGACATATAAATAGTTTAAAGTAAGTAGAATGAGGAAAATAATATACACAATTACAAAAATGGGAGAGAAGGAAGGAAGGAAGGAAGCAAGGAGGAGAAACAGAAAGCTGTATATAATTATAATGACCAAGCTTGGTCTCAGAAGAAGAATTGAGGCAATGCACCTATCTATCCCATGTGGAGAGGAGGAAGAGTACTATAGGTATAGAATATTGAATATACTGTCAGTCTTGGTCGACATCTCAGTTAGTTTCACTGCCTGTTTTCCCCTCCTCCATTTTCATCTTTTTCTTAAAGGATAACTTTATGAATTGATGCTCTTTTGAGAGGAATATATTTGTAAATAAAGGCAACGTGGGAGGAGGGGTATCAAGATTTTTTTAAGGGAAAACAGATCTTACCAATTCGAAAAATTTATATTTGTCAGAGGTAATATTTTTAAATTGTCCTTCGGTAGCTAAACGTCTTCCCATGTAGAGATTTAGATAGCTGCCTACCTTATTCTAATCCAAGCTCTGCACCCCGGAAATGGTTATGGAGCACATTTTAAAGTATGTTAGTGGGTGTGGTAAATTCCAGTTGAGGTCCTGGAATCTCCAAATGAAACAAAGTCTTGAATGTGGTTCCAACTTTCTGTTAGGAAAAGGATCATGAGAGGAAATGCAAAAAACCCCAAAGCACTGAACTTCCTTTAAAATAACAAACAGCAATAACCTTGACCACGATCCTAATCAGGCAAATGGAATGGCCATTTGCCACTCACCCCTTCAGGCCTTTGCTTTCCAGAAAACAACACACTCCAGGGCTTTAGCAAAGGAAACAATAACGGGAACTTTGGAGCAAAAAAGAAGAGTGGACCTGAGATCTTGGTTTCGTTGCTAGAATTCTAGTCCCTGAGCTATCTAAATTACCAAACCAGATTGAATCTCCCCTACCAAAGTTCCCACTGGTTATTCAGTTGTCGAGAAGTACTCCTTTGGTAGCAGGTTTTCCAAGAGAAATGCATTCGCTTGGTGCTCAAGAAGAGAGAGATGATTCCCGCACCCATTTCCGCCCATCTGGACTCTTGGCTGCCTGGACCAAAGATTCTACAGTGCTCTGAATTCCACTAAACTAGACCAAGAGGCTTTACGTGGAAGTGGCAATCCTGATGAATGCTACCACAAGCAGCAAGAAAGGAGAATACTGGGATTTCTCTTTAAAACACCCGAAACCCGGTAGAGGGTAGGGACAGGTTTTCTCTCAGAGCAGAAAATGTGCCGAATCACAAAGTATTAGAGAAGGAAAAGCACCCTCTCTTGTTTCGGGGACTCTTGTTCTTCAAACACCTGTTCCGGAGAGCTGGGAGTCAACCCTAGTCTCTACTTTTGTTTCGCGCTAGTCATTTGGACCCTTTGTTGGTTCGGAAAGCCTCAAGCATCCTTTGCTCTGAGATCGTAAGGGGAATCTGCTCAGCAGCTTTGAGTACCAAATGACAGCTATGCTGTCAAAAAAAAAAAAAAAGAAAAAAAAAAAAAGTCAGCTAGTCCCTTGAATCCTCCTGAGCCGCAGCGCAACAACCAGAAAGAGACTTGAATCTAAAATTACAAATCAGTCAGGTCTGGATCCAATTTAAATAAATCCTCTTCAGATTTACATTCTCTTGTAATCCCACAGTTCTCCTCCTGCCATCCCACCCTCAATTTCCCCTCCCCCCACCCCACCTCTATCACACACTTAAACATTCATGCGCATTTTCCGAGAGGATGAAAAGGGAATAAGAAGGATTATTGATATACATAGTTTCTTTCAGATTCCAAACACAAAATTTAATTTAATAAAAAGCTGAACTGTTGCTGCTTGATCCCTGTTATAAGAGGCTGTGTTTGTTGAAGGCTAGGGCCTGCAGGGCAAAATCTTACACAGATAGGGACAGAGATCTCTGCTATTTCCTGATTTTAGCCTATTCTCAAGGAACTCAGAGAATACTCGAATCTCCAGCCCCTACCAGGGCTGTTTGACACAGTTTATAGAGGACTGTTATCATGTTGGACAGTGTCCTCAATTGTTATACCTATTAAATTTTTCTTTTTTTTCTTTCTTATTTTTCTGAAAACAGAATTTGAATAAATTCAAACTCCACTAAATTTGATGCGGGTCATTTACTCTACAATACTTGTCAACAATTAGTCACATTACTTAATTATTTGTTTAT
This sequence comes from Gracilinanus agilis, assembly GCF_016433145.1. Classification (NCBI taxonomy): domain Eukaryota; kingdom Metazoa; phylum Chordata; class Mammalia; order Didelphimorphia; family Didelphidae; genus Gracilinanus; species Gracilinanus agilis. The sequence goes on along the minus strand of NC_058131.1, from coordinate 467,887,192 downwards.
TTAAAGTTCTCCTTTCTCTTCACAATTGTTAATACCTCTCAAGTAGCCCTTACTTGGGAAGAACCAGTGATGTGTATGCCCTGTAATTAATAAAAATAAAAAAAAGAACTTTTTTTTCTGAAACTTTCATTTGAAGGTTCAAATACTTCTAACTATAACACTGTCTTCAGTGTATTTATTCAAATAGTAAAATGATAGTCAAAGCCCTCTCAGATGCAAAAAAACACCTATTAAGCTATAATGGGGAAACTGTCAATAAACATTTTGTAAATTCCTACTATGTAGGAGGCACTGTGCTAAGAGTTGGGGATACCAAGAGAGGCAAAAGATAGTCCCTGCCCTAAAGGAGTTTACAATCTAATGGGATAAATGAGTTAATTTTATATAACTGAACTTTGGTGACTACTTTCTCCAAGTCAAAACATCCTACTTTAGCTATGTTCAGAAAATTTTAGCCCGAAACCTGAAAGATGAATAAGTATTTTCGTTTTTTCCACTAGACTAGCTTTGATTTTCTTGGTATGCCCATTAATTGTGTACACCAGCATTTGCAACCTTTTCAGAATTGTGAAATTTCTGGATAAAGGATTATCAAGTTTAAATAAACTCCATTAAATAAAACCAGGGATCCCATATCAATATCCCATGTCAATAAAGTTACATCTCCTTGTCAACATATTCATGTTACAGTTGAACTGAATCTACATTTAGATAGATCTACAATTTCCACTGCATTAGTACTCTCTCCAATTGGATCAGATAATAATCCATTAGTACCTTCTCACCCTGTAAGATACTTGCCTGGGTGCCCTGATAAATACTCCAAAGAAGATCTACTCAAATTCAAATTCTAAAAAAATTCTAGGCCTTTTAATATTGTGTATGTTTCTTTGTTTTAAGAAAGAATTCACTGGGGGAGGGGTAAGAAGGAGAGGGTACATATATTTTTCCATAGATAATTGTGATGTAAGGGCTAAAGGCAATAAATTTTTTAAATTCTTGTAGGCACCAGTAAAATCTACAATCCAAATAAAGAAGAAAAAGAAGAGTTATTTAAAAAGAATTTAGTGGCCACATAGGGAGCTCCCTGGTGACCTCAGATTTTAAAAGCATGTAACAGGAAAGAAAAAGAAGGAAGGAAGGAAGGAAGGAAGGAAGGAAGGAAGGAAGGAAGGAAGGAAACCACATAATTGAAAGTAAATGCAGAATGTGGCACTAACTTATAAGAATCAGGAAGGGCTGGAATAAGAAAGGCTGGTGAAAAATTCTAAAGTCAAAAAAAGAGCTTTTTAAAATTATGCTTGAGCAAAGAAGGACAAGAAAAGAGGTATCTGCTACTTTAGACAGGCAGATACCGAATTCTATGAATGACAAATATGAACTATTCCACTCCTATTTTGTTTCTATTTCTTCTATCAAAGAAAATCTTCAGATTGAAGAGCTTCAGGTTGAAAAAGATAAAACAGAAAATAATCGTCAAAAGAGAATTGAAACCCAAGTGAGGGGATAGTAAAAGAGCACCTAGTGGCCCTAAATGAATTCATAAGCTTGGTGAATAAATCACATTCTAAAAGAACTTGAAGATATATGATTGTTGAAATAGTCAATGGTCTTTGAAGAAGTATGGAGAAATAGAGAGGTGCTTTAGGATGAGTGACTGGTAATCATAGTTTCAATTTTCAAAAAAAGAAGGAAGAAGGATTTTATGAACTGAACTTTGACATCCATCCCTAGCAAAATTCTAGAACTGATTATTAAATTGATAGTCTGTGGGCACTGAGAAAGGGAAGCGAGAATCTCTAAAAGTCATCATGGAATCAATAAGTCATGCCAAACTGACCTCATCTTTTTATTAGACTAGTAGATCAGGATAATTCTGGACATATAGTATATATGGATTTCAGGACGGCATCATGCAGAATGCTAGAATTATAGAGTTAGAAGGGACTTCATATGCCACATAGTCCAATTTGTACCTGAAAAATATGATGAAATCCTCTAGATGCTCCAATTTGCTGATGACATTGTACTGGTTGCATCAAACCACTATAGAGCCTCCTAAATGAGACCAATCATTAGAGAGTTCTACTCTACCACAGGCATGATCTGTAACTATGAAACCAAGAGGTGGGGCAAAACAGCTAGTCTAAAAGGTGAGCATGTGTATGTGGGTCCTAATGTCGTTTCTGAGTGCCAGTCTTATAATACCAACTTCAAATTGTATGTTCAATAATCATCTCAAATTCAACAACTCCAAATATAACTAATTATCTTTCCCTCTGAGCCCTCCCCTCTTACCAACTTTCCTATCACACTACCATCCACTCAATCACCCAGGCTGGTATCATACTCAACTCCTCACTTGAACTCATTCCACATATACACTATAGTGTAAAATCTCAAGTATATTATTTCTAATGATGCCACAACCATCTTTCTAGTCACCTAACCTCATAACCTGAAAATTATCATTCATTCTTCCTTCTCCTTCACTTTCTATACCCAACTAATAGCCAACTCCTTTTGATTTTAACCTATAACACATCTCCCATCCATTCACTCCTCTCCATTTTCACTTTAACCATCCTAGTTTATTGCCTCTTGCCTATACCAATGTCCTCTTAATTGTTCTCTAACCCAATCCTTCACAAAGAAATCAAAATAAATATCTTCTTGATGCACAGACTTGACTGTAGAACTTTCCCACCTAAAAAAATTGTCAGTATCTCCCTATTGCCTTAAGGATTAAATGATTTAACAGTGACATGGCAAGAGTTGGGGGATGGCATTTGCTGGGCTAGTGATCAGAACTGTCTATAGCTTTCATTCTTCCTCAAATTTTTCTGGACCTAGACTGGTTTCCACCCCCCAACCCCCTTATGATATGATTTTCCCTCTAGCTACTCCCTTCTTTCCCCCTTTCCTCTATGGGAATGGTACCCTTTCAGTTTCTGCTTGGCAGTCCTCAGTCAAGTAACTTTCTGAACTGGCACAGACTTATAAAGCCCAGAGAATCCCTAGTAAAGGTATTTTATCTTTCAAAGGAAGTAATGATCCAACCCATAGAAATATAAGGGTTAGTAAAGGGGAGTGACAAACCCTCTTCCCCAGCATAGGAACATTATTTCCCCTCTCCAACCATTGCTAGACATTCATTCTCTCATTTGATTCTACAAAGTGGGAAGTAGTATTGTATCTATCTTTTATAGATAAGGAAATTGAGGTTCAAAGAAATTAGATTTCTGGCCCAGGGTCACATGGTTTTCCTAATTCCAAATCCAGTTCCCTTTTCAGAGTACCATACTATCTCTCTTTATGAGAAGAGATTAAAATAAATAAGCTATTTAGCCTAACAGGAAAGAAAGCAGAGGAGAGACTATCACGACAATCTCCAGACATATAAGTATATTGGAGTAGAGAGGATGGTCAGATGGTAGTGATGAAAATTGATCATCTGGATAAAGGGGTAGGTTTGAAGAAAAGGTTCTTGCCTAACCAATCAATCATCCCAGTTTTCTTCTTTTTTTAATCACAACTTGCATGTCAAATTTGTAGCAACACTACTTGATGAGCTAATTTCATTTGTCTTCATGGTCTTGTCCATTTGTTCAGCAAATGTTTATTGAGTTTTCATTGTATGCAAGGAATGTAAGCATTGAGAATGCAAAGACAAAAATGAAACATTTCCATATTGTTTGTTCCTTGCCTGTTGGCCATCAATAAGAGATGAAATAGGTATAAAAAACTACTCAAAGTCTGTAGGCAGGAGGGTGGCAGAACTAAGTACAGAACTTGGAGTCAGAAGAACTGAATTCCAAACCTGCCTGACATACTAACTGTGTGATACTGGGCAAATCCATTAACCTCTCTCAAAACTCTTTTCCTCATCTGTAAAATACAAATAAGACCATCTACTTCACAGGGTCGTTGTGAAGCACAAATGAATTAATGTGTAAAATCTTAAGTTCCTATAAATCCTAGCTATTATTATTAATAAATGGAACTCTATTTCATTGATTCTAAGGTTCCCTACAATGATGCAGATTAAAACTCATCATGCCTGCCCTATGCAACTCTTGTTCATATCCTTCTAAAAGTTCACTAATGTAAATTCACACACAATGCAGGTCTTTGCTTATTTTCTCCAACATCATCATTCACTCTGGCTAGCCATCTGTTTTTCCTTCAAGCTCCATCTTTTTTTTTTTTTTGGTCACAATTCTTTAACAACAACTTCTTTTCCTATTCTTCTTCCAAATCTTTGTTGGTTATATGTTGGAACCGACTTGCATACAGTATATGTCTTTCTGCTGCAGTCTACATTATATTAATCTTTAATTTAGATGCAGTGACATTATGATGTTCCACACCTGATGCCATGTAACAATATTGGCAAAATATTTCACTGAAAAGATGGGTGTTTGCCATATTCCAAAATAAGGTCAAAATGGGTATGTGTTTTAAACATAAAGAGTGATATCATAAATAAATTAAGAGAGTATGGAAAATTTTACCTGTCACATCTATGGATAAGGGAAGAGTTTATGAACAAATAAGAGATAGAGAGGATAAAAGGAAGCAACTTGGATAATTTTGATTATATGAAATTGTAAAGGGTTTGTACAAACAAAATTAATGCAGTTGAAATAAGAAGGAAAGCAGGAAAACCGGGCATGGGGTTATGGCATGTCTCTTCAATAAAATTCTAATTTCTTAAGAATATGGAGAACCCAGCCAAATTTATAAAAATAAGAGCCATTCCTCAGCAGAAAAAATCAAAGCTGACATAAAAATCAATAGTGACATAAAAATACTCTAAATCATTTTTAATTTTTAATTTGAGAAATGAAAATTAAAACAACTCTGAAGTACTACTTCTGACCTATCAGTTTGGCTATTATAACCGAAAAGGAAAATAATAAATCCTGGAGGGGATTAGAAAAATAAGGACACCAATGCACTGTTGGTAGAATTGTGAACTAGTCCAATCATTCTGGAGAACATACTCAAAGGAATACAAAACTATACAACTTTTGACCCAGCACTCATAAGTCTGTATCTCAAAGGGATGAAAAAAGAGATAGGGACCTATTTGTATAAAAAATACTTATAGCAGCTCTTGTGGTAGCATAAAGTTGGACATTGAAGGAATGACCTTCAATTAGGGAACAGCTGAACAAGTTATGGTTATGATTTTTAATTTATTTTTGTTTTGTATTTAATGAACATCCAAAAAATTTCCATATGCAAAGTAGAACAGAAAAAGAATTTATGTTAAATTTCCCATCCCTATTATATATGGCTTATTTTTTTTAACATACATAATAAGGAGTGTTATAATGATCCTGGTGTTATGAGGAGCTGAAGCTGAGTGTGTGTGGGTGATACCTGAGTGTAACACTTAAATTGTGATAGTGAAACACAAAGGACCCCATAATAATAGTTGTTGTGAATCTGCTGAATCCAACTTCAGATATAGCAGTGTCCAGGAATAGCCATCCAGATGGAGAATCTGTGATTAGAATTGTACAGCTACTTCTAACTGACTATCCTGACCTAGATAGGATAACGCTAAGTTGACTGTGAATTATATTTTACTATAACTGATACTATTCTCCTTTCCATCAAATGTCCCAAGGATATGATCACCAAGCCTTAAGACAAAGATGACACCAAATCTAGGTAAATTTGAAGATTTAATGTTAACAGGCTTAGGAGGGAAAGTAGGGTAATGATTGGGAAGGAAGGAAACAGGAAGTCCTTAAAACTAAGCTAATGATAATAATGATGGTATTAAATTGATGATAGTCAGGCTTGTCAGTTGCCAGTTTTCAATTGCCAGTTGCCAGTCTGACTGGGCCAGACTGGTTTCAACCTAAATCAGGTTGCTTTGCTGTTAGATGTTGTTGCTTCTTCTTGGTGATTAAATCAGGATCAGGTTATTCAATATAAGGGTAACACAGGATCTGGGGCTGTGAAATTGGTTGGTGCAGGTTGCCGGTAATTCAAGTTGACCTATGGCCTACCCTCACCACAACCTCCCACTACCCCAAAATCCAATCTCAGATTGAGATGGATCTCCCAGTTCAAATCCTTCCTTATATACCTGAGCTTCAACTGTCCTGGCACAAGCCACCTCCTGCCAGGCTCAGTTCATTCTATGTTCTAATCAGGTAACTGTCCATCATGTTGCTTTCCATATTGCTGTGCAAATTATCATTACAGGAGCAGCTAGGTAGCCCTGGGGATGGAAGACCAGGCCTAGGGTTGGAAAGACCTGGACTCAAGTCTGTCCCCAGACAATTCTTAGTGTAACCTTATGCAAGTCACTTAAACTCAGTTGTCTAGTCCTTGTCCTTCTGTCTTAGAGTTGCTACTAAAACATAAAATAAGGGTTTTAAAAAAATAAAGTATATAGTAAATTCAATGTTATTTTCAAATCTGTCTTGATTATCTTTTAGACTTTTCAAACTTCTACTCTTTTCTGTACATTTTAAAATTAAATTTTATCCTGAAGTCAAATACCCCAAATGAATATTTACATATATATGGAAGATTCTATCTAGAACCATAAATCTCCATTTCAGATGACTTGCTTTTTTTAAGTATGCAATGAATTTCACACATTACTTTCAAAACCTTCCTTTTGTCTCCTTCTAATCTTCCTTCTATTCACTTCTGTGAATCTTTTTTATAAAAATGCTTCAATGGCCCCCTTTTTATTGGAATCAGTATTGTTAATTATTTCCCTCCTCTCCAAGTTCCTTCCCCTTACCAATTAAAACTGAGAAGAGGAGGAAATGATTCATCTAAGCATAGTCAAGCAAAATAAATTCGCATAGTGAATGTGTCTAAAAATGTATATTTCTTTCTTTAAAAAAAGCAGACTTTCTACTCCCTTTATTAAAAACAATGGCATCAGTGACAAGGCCCCCTGTACCTGAAGGGGCCAGCGAGCTGCTATGGGAGTAGGTAGACCCTTAGGATACACTGAGTGGTTATTTACACTTGTTCAAAAAATCAATAACAGTTTTCATTTTGGAGTACTGACATATGTCTATCTACACTGATTGTACCCTGGGCTTCACAAAGCAATGGCTGATAGACCACATTTCCCAGCCTGTGCCCCTGCTTTGGCAAAGACGGGCTGAGGCTAGGCTACATCTACCATGACAAAAATGTATATTTCTTTCTCCATTTTGAGTACATTGCCTCTCTGTCAGAAATGGGCAACATGATTCACCATAGGAGGCATGACTAATCTTCATCAGAGTACTGAAGAGTTCTTCTTCAATTGTTTTTCTTTATAATGTCATCATTGCATATAGAGAGATATCTATGTTCAACTAGCTCACACTAGCTCATTTACATCTCAGAAATCTGTAATTACCATGAAACAGGGTTTGATTGGTTTTGTTGATTGTCTAGACTTAAGAAAATGATCACAATGAGAAAATATTCATAATGCACATTAAATTTAAAAAGATGTGGTGTTTTTAAGAGAATCCATTGTTAAACATTTACCAGAATATTTTTATAAATTGTTGTCCACAGTCTTCTCCCTGTATTAGTTCATACTATTCAAGATTCTGAAATCATCTTTTGTAATTTCTTATGGTGCAATAATATTAAATTGAGTTTATATATGACAATAAGTTCAGTCATTCCTTAGTTGATGGGTACGCTCCTTAAAGTTTAGTTTCTTGATTTTTCTTTTAATTGTATCTTCAGGAAGCTTGCTTTTTTCATGATACTTCTTCCCTCTTAACTCTCACCCCTCATCCCATTTGTTTCCCCATATAGTTGATGTATTTCTACATTAAACTGAGTGTTGGTTGTTGACTATGACTACTTGATGCTTAAAAGTTTTCTTTCTGGAATAATAAATTGGAGGAATTCCATGTGAACTGGAATAACCTCCAGGAACTGATGCAGAGTGAAAGGAACAGAACCAGGAGAACATTGTACACAGAGACTGATACACTGTGGTAAAATCAAATGTAATGGGCTTCTGCACTAGCAGCAATGCAATGACCCAGGACAATTCTGAGGGACCTGTGGAAAAGAACACTACCCACATTCAGAGGAAGAACTACAGGAGTGGAAACACAGAAGAAAAACAACTGCTTAAACACATGGGTTGATGCGGACATGATTAGGGATGTAGACTCGAAACAAACAGCCTAGTACAACTATTAATAATATGAAAATAGGTCTTGATCCATGACACATGTTAAAACCAGTGGAAATGCACATCTGCTATTAGGGGGGAGGTGAAGGGAAAAGTAAGAACTTGAATCATGAACCCATGGAAAATTTTTCTAAAAAAATAAAATTAAAAAAATGAGAAAATGGAGGGAAAAAAGAAAGGAAAAAAAGTTTTCTTTCTGAATGCTTATGTTTGATATATGAATTTTACATGTATTATATTTATTACATTTGATAAGTTAAATATATACATTCAGATATATTCATATATGTATTCAAATATACATATCTGAATTCAAAATTTTAAAATTTGATTTGGAAGTTCTTATTTTCTTTAAGACATTCCTAGGACTTTGTTTTTTGAGGTTTCTTTCCAAAAACAATCAGTGGATTATTTCTATCTTTGTTTTGCTGCCTGGTCCTACAAGCTCTAGGAAGTTTCACTTATGATTCTTAAAATATTTTTTTAATTTAAATATTTTTTCTTATGTTTTTCGGACAGCCCAATGATTCTTAAGTTATTTCTCTTTAACTCATTTACCAGGGTTGGTCTTTTTAAAACCAGATATTTTACATTCTCTTCCATTTTTTCAGTCTTTCAAATTTTGTTTTAATATTTTTTGTTGTCTCATGGAGTCACTGATCTCTGCTGTTTTCTAATTTTCAGGTATTTTTTCCTTGATGAGGTCTATACAACTTTCTCTTCTGTTTCATATCTTTCTTTTCTAATTATTTCCTTAGCTTTTATCTAATTTTAAATCTTTTACTTCATTTATCTATGTAGACCTTGTGGAAAATATATTTTTTTTTTAACTTTGAGTTTCTGCTTACATCTTTGATAGAGTTACTTTCTCCTTCCAGGGTGAACTTTTTTGTCATCTATAGAATCCATAATTTCTATGCTGGCCAATGTCTTCTTTAGTTTATTCTTTTCATTACTATTAGTTCCTGAACTGGGTCTTTTGTGTAAAGACCAGGTTCTGTTCCCTGCTATTCTGCTGGACAGGGTTGTCAGTCTTGCTTCATCTTACTTTATGTTATCTGCTTTTCTATAGGTTCAGTTTCCTACCCCCATCTTCAAGATTCAAAATGCTTGGTCTTCAGACATCTTAGGACAGAGTGCTAGATACCCAGAAGTGTGTAGGCACCAAGGCTGTCCTAGTCTGAGTACTGCTATTCCATCCTCTTGGCTGTTAATGTGCAGGACTTCCAGCATACTCCTTCTGGGTTTCTGACCTCCCTGGGGCTTTCTTGTAAATCTCAACTCTTATTTCCATCAGACACAGTCTTTCCAATTTCATATGTTTCTGTCTGTCTTTCTCACAATGGAAGGCTACAGGATTGTTTGCTTGCACTGGCACGAGCTTTTCCAGAAACCTCCTTTCCTATTGCCAAATGTTTGTACAGTTCTTGGAATTAAAGTAGTCATTCACTGAAGTTTCTTATTGGATTTTTTTGTTATTATGCCATCTGGCATGAATTTCAAGTTTCTACTAGGCAATCTACCTCTATTCAGGCAGATATCCTGGCTGGAAATCCCAACTCATTATTTTCCCCACCATTCAAGTTTCCTTTTCTTTTGAAATTTCCTATTACTCTCAAGGGTGCCACAATCTTCCTAATCACCCAGTTTTACAACTCTTTTGTCAACTTCACTTCCTTGATCTTGTTTACTCCACATCAGTTGTCTAATCTTGTCACTTCTATATCCACAACATGGCCAACTATATCCATTTTTATCTACTCACACAGATACTGTTCTAGTTCAGGGTCTGATCACCTATCACTTGGACCACTGAAGTGGCCTCCTAAATTGGCCTCCCTGTCTCAAGTTGCTCCCTACTCCAATCCATCCAAAATGATATTCCTAAAACAGAGATTTAACTATGTTACTCCCACAGCCCCACCTAATCAATGAATGCTAGTGGATGCCTTTTACCTCTAGGACCACAACAGAAGATAAATAGAGTAGAAACTTAGAGGGGACTGAGGGGGCAGGTTATTGCTCATCTCAAGGAAAAGTTCCTGCCTTTTCTAAAAGAGCTATGGACTTCAATATGACACAGAATTCCCTCAAGGAAGAGATAGTCAAAGATTTCATCTCAGTCAGAAGCTGGAGGAAAGAAGTCACCCTCTGCTTTCAGTAGAGACTACTTAGGAATGTACTGGAGCCAGTTCCACTTGGTCCCATCATTAAATTTTTAGGGCGAATATACCTCAGAAATCAGCAAATTATAAACCAGAACTTGATGGGTAATTTTGTTGATTATCTAAGCTTAAGGAAATGATGGAGAAAACATTAACAATGTAGATTAAAAGTAAAAATCCATTCTGTGAATACTATTGTGGTGTAAGGAATGATGAACAGGATGATTTCAGAAAGAGCTGGAAAGACCTTCATGGTCTGATGCAGAGTGAAATAAGCAGAACCAGAAAGACATTGTACACAGTAACAGCAATATTTGATCAACTGTGATAGACTTAGCTACTCTCAGAAATACAGTCATCCAGGATAATTCTGAGGGACTTGGGACAAAAACTGTTAATGCACCTCCAGAGAAAGAACTGTTAAGAGTCAGAACACAGATGAAAGCATATAATTTTCCCATTGTTTATGTTTTGGGGTTTGGATTTTATAAGATTATTCATTTACAAAAATGAATAATAAAAAAATATGTCCTGTGTACATTTTTTTAGAGAACCTGTTTTAAAACATTTATCATCACACCCCCTAGACTACACTTACTTCATGGGGTTATTATAAGGATTATATGAGATAATATATGTAAAGCACTTACTAAATCTTAAAAGTGTGATATAAACTATTGGTTGTTATCATTATTATCATAATTATTATAGACTAAAATTGCCAAGCAGCATTTGTTGGAGATATGGAGACCCAGCTCAGTGGAAACTAAGACCAGTAGGAAATAGACTTGGTGGAAGCAATGTGAAGACATCACTAGATGATTTCAGTGACCTTGAAACATAAGAAGCATGAGTTGCTCCTTCACTGATTGATGACTACATGTGTACCCTATTTGTGGGCCCCTCCATACACATCCCTTGGTCACACATTCCCTCACTCACCTCACATGTATTCCTCCATTTATTTTCCATATGTTTATCCATCTTTCCATTGATGAGTGTATTTTTGTGGCACAGAGCACCCCAGAGAGAGGAGAAAATGTTGCTACATTCTTCCATTGTTTTGAGCTAATTTTGATCTCTGGCTGACTTTTTTTTTTAATTTTTTTTTTATTTTAAACCCTTTAACTTCTGTGTATTGACTTATAGGTGGAAGATTGGTAAGGGTGGGCAATGGGGGTCAAGTGACTTGCCCAGGGTCACACAGCTGGGAAGTGTCTGAGGCCGGATTTGAACCTAGGACCTCCCATCTCCAGGCCTGGCTCTCAATCCACTGAGCTACCCAGCTGCCCCCTCTGGCTGACTTTTAAAGGTAAAATATATTAGTGAATGCTTGTGAGCTATGGTTTTAGGAGCTGCATACTCACAGAGAAGCCATTCCCTGGGAGAACGATCCTGAGAGTTTTTGAATGTTACCAAGTATTTTAAAAAAAAGATCTCTAAAAGGAAACTCTCTGATACATTTTTCATACAACTGCCAAAGTGATTTTTCTGACCACGTCACTCGCCTACTTAACTCCAGGGGTTCCCTATTGACTCTGGGACCAAATATACACTCCTTTGTTTGGGACTTAAAATCCTTCATAACCTGGTTCCAACCCACCTTTCAGGCTTTATCATACATTTCCCCCTTCCATGTTCTCTCTGGTCCAACCAAGTTGACCTACTTGGTTCTTTGTATAACACTTCCTTTCCTGTCTCCATGCTTCTGTTATTGGCTATCTCCCATTCCTCAGATGAATTCTTTCCTTCCTTCTGCCTCTTACAACTTCTAGTTTCCTTTCAAACTCAGCTCAGGTTCTACCTTCTACATGAAAACTCATTCCCCAACTTCAGTGACTGGTGCCTTCCCCCTCCAAACTATCTTGTATTTTTTTAAATCACACACACATGTAATTTTATATATATATAACATATATGTAATATATATTACATAGGTAATAAAACGTAACTCATTAAAGAAGTTTGCATGCACTCTTAGCTGACAGTCAAAATAAAATACATTTGGTGTGACAAATGCATATACACCCACCCATACTCATAGGGTCCATATCTGCCAGGAATATGTTCCAAGACCTACTGAGGATAGTTGAAACCTCAGATATAAGCAAACACTTGCCTGCTCTATATATGTGCTCTCTGTCCCCACTTTTGTCCTTCAGTGCCTCAGTGCTCCTCGCCTCCCTCACCCGATAAAAATTAAACCCTAAAAAAAATGAAGTGAAAGCAGAGGAGACCATCTCTAGGAGCAGACCACTGCCATGGGCAAACTTCAGGAACTTTGGTGCTTTATGGGCACATCTCCAGTGTCTTGGGTTGACTTCAGATAACTGAAACCTTTGAAAGGGAAACTACAAATAAGAGAGCTCTACTGTACACAAAATTAATGTTTTGTATATGTGTATTTGTATTTGATATATCTATATGCATTCTGTTTATCTGTAATGCATTTTATATATGCTAACATTTGCATGTTATATATCTATCTATACAAAATATAAATATTAATAAAAATTAATCATAGGGTCTATTTGATTTTTTTCTTTGCATCCTTACCACCTAGTACCCATCATTTAATAGATGCTTATTTATTGATTTAAAATTGAACTCTGAGTAATTGTGATGACCAATCTTGGTTCCTAAGAACAGATAATGAAACGTAACTCAGCAGAGAAGGTTGTATACACTCTCAGCTAATAGTCAATGAATCTGTTATTTTCACGTAACTATTTTTCAGTGCTGGGGTTGGGGCAGTTTATATCTTGAAATGATTATAATATAAAAGCATGAATAAAACATTTCAAAATGTTTTAAAATGATCATTTAAATTTGGGTCCATTAAAAATTAATGGATTGGAACTAGTGCCAGCATGAAAATCCACTAGGAAGATACTCTAATAGTTTTGTCAGGTGGTTTTGAGGGCCTGAGCAGGTTGATGGAAATTAGATGAAAAGGAGTGGGCATTTCAAGATTCTCCTCATTTCCTCTTTAATTAACCTTCTGCTTTAAAAGGTCTGTCCTTACTTTTTCCTTTCTCTTCCATCTTCTCCAGTCAATCATACAATCAGCCCTGAGTGTCTCTAAATAATGACTAGTTACTTTTGGGTCTCCCTATCAACATGATATAGAGTGAAGAAAACTAGAATGGAAGCAGAAGTCTGAAGTTTTAACTCAGCTTTAGACATTCATCAATTGTATAAATGTGGTCAAGTCATTTTATTCTCTGGGCTTCAATTTGCTCATCTATAAAATAAAAGAGTTTGGACTATATAGATTTCTAGTTGTAACATTATTCAATTATATTTGCTCTGAGGGTATTAAATAGGAAAGCCTGAAGAATTTGAGATCATCCTATATTTAAACCAATGAAGCTGTTTAAAGAAGAGAATTGTTGCCCATGGTCAAATCTAATTCAAGTTATAAAACAAATAGGAATCTTTCCCTTTATTGAATGTAGCTACCAAACAATGGTTTCAGAAAATGGGAGGGGTGGGGGAAAGTAACAGGGTTTCAAGAAACATAAGGACTAGCACAGATGTTTACCATGGAAACACAAGGCTCATTTCCCTAATAGAAGTAAGATCCAGGTCAAGAAGCAATTCAGAATTATCTACATATTACCTTTTATGAAAGAGATTCAAGAATAAGAAATATAATGTTTAAGGCTTACAAAGCACCTTAATTAATTAATATATGCTACTTTTATCAATGGGTTTGACTCTGAAGAGTGCAAGTGGAAGGTGATTCTTCCAAGGTATTTGATGCCTAAAATAGGTTGCTAGTACAATGTTCCCTCTATGGATAATCTTTTAAAGGAAAAAAAAACTGGTTAGTGCTTTCCATAAAGTGAGACAACAGATGAAAAATCCAAGTGATGCATTAGTATCCTCAAGAACAAGAGGAAGACCACCAGCAGGATAAATGGATCTTTTATTAAGAATTTGTGAGAAAAATTAGACAAAAAATCAACATAGGATTAAAAGGAATGGGGCAATTGTGATCTTTGCCAATGGAAAAAGTACTCAAGAAGCCCAGTAAGATGGAATTCTAAGCATAACTCCTAACCCTATTACCTCAAAACAATAAGAAATATTTCAGATGTATAATAACTAAAATGTCAGCAAGAAGAAGAGATGGGTTGTGCTTCAACAAAATGCAACACATCAAAAACAGTGATGGAGTATTGAATGAAAGACTCGCTGCCCTACCCCTAACCTGCTCAGCGTACTTGACCAACTGAACTGGCCTCCATTTTCAGCTTTGCCTGTAATAGTTTCTATTCTTCCTAGCAGTAATTTAATCATAATCTTATCTCATTCTCAACCCATCCAAAATTTAACTCATCATCTTATTCCCACTCATTTCCCTCTTCCAGACTTCTTTAACATTGTCAAGGACAATAACATTCTCCTAGTTTTCCAGGTTCTAAAGCTTAGTGTTATCCTCAAATCCACACTCTCATATCTAATACACTGATAAATTTTGTGATTTCTACCTCCAATCATTCATCATTGATTAATCACTTACTATTTGCACTTCTACTGGTGCCAACTGCCAGTTCAGTGAACTTCAGGAACTCCCAACTACTCTAGAATCTAGAATCAAATATAAAATTATCTGTTTAGCTTTTAAAGATCTTCACAATTTGTTCCTTTCTGTATTTCCAATTGTCTTACACTTTACTCCCTATTATGTGTTCTATCATCTTTTCTATGATCAAGTGACTTTGGGCTTGTTGCTCTTCCTATACTACATTCCCTTCTACTTCCTTCCTATACAGTCCACTACCTTCCATCTCCCTTTTGACTAGCTGCTCCCCATTTTCCTAGAAAACTCTCCCTCTTCACCTTTACCTTTTGGTTTGAATGAGGGTATGGAATTTTGGTCTTTCCCCATACATAGAAGGGGAATAGGAGTAAGAAATGAAAGGAAGGGAATTGTTGAAGATCAAAAGGGAAGGTTCCACCCCAGGGATCCCTAGTTAAGTATTTAAATTCTTCAGCTCATGCAACCAATCCACAGCTCTGTCTACTATTTGCATTCATTTGGCTCTATTTTCCCCCGAATTCCTTAAATTCAGCATTCTTTATTCCATTATAATCATAAACCATAATAACAGCTAAAATTTATATAGTGCTTTTAGTTCTGCCAAGCACTTTACATATAATGTTTCATTTGATCCATAGTTTGTTCAACAATTCCCAGATCCAAGAGCAAACATTTTTCTTTGTTTTTTTATCATTATAATTAATGGCCCTGAGTATTCTTGTACATACAAGTGTTTTCTTGTTGCTCTTTACCTCCCAGGAATATGATGTAGGTATAGGTCAAGCTACCTTGAATTATGTTAAGCATCAATGCCACTCCAGTAAAAGTTAAAGTAGAATCCAAAAGCACAAACTGCTTTGCCAAGTAATATATAATTCCTTTGGCCAGGGCCCAGGATGATGGATAGATGTTGAAATAACACTGCCTCTGACATTTCTTTTAGGCTAGTGATGAGTCTTCAGGTCTCTCCAACAACCCATCTTTTCCCATCTCTATAAAGGCTAGGCAAGAAATACAGCTTGGGATTCAGCTCCTTTGCAGTTCACATGGGTAAAGTCTCATTTATGAGGTATAATAAGGAAAAATGCCTTGGAGGGCATTGATTGGCTTAATTCAGTTGGCCAAATTCATGGCTGGTCTTTTGGGATGCTCCCACTTGACCTATATTTGAAGATCTTGGATTGCAGCTATTAACTTAGCAGCTACTGATGTTTCAGGTTGAGCACCCTGGCAGGGAAGCTTTTTATATCATCTTAGGAAGTAGCCTCAGAGATGGTTGCTGCTCCTAGTAGCTATGTGACTTTACAGGTCTTCCCCTCAGAAACTGGAGTCTGGGTCTACTGGGTTTCCCTCTGTCCCACCTCTCAGTCCTGATTCTTTCCTGTGCCCTCCTTTTAAAAGCCAAGTCCAAGGCTGTATTTCAGGTGTATGGCTGTGAATCAATGATCCTTCAGGGGGAGTTAAAGTAGCAAGCTAAGTACCACTATCTCACCTTTGCATCCGATGAAGACAGTCCAGGGTTCTGAACCCAAGAACCTTTGGAAGAGCAATGCTGCCATCCCAGTGTCCATAACCATCATTCTGAGAAGAAACTACAATGGCAACAGAGTCTGGTGAGGTAGTACAGCCATATTTATTGAAGACCCAGAAAAAAGTCTTGCTACCAAAGTCTTTGACTCTATTGAACCATTCAACGTCAAAAACTTACAAGATTTCATTGGTGGAAATGATATTTTAAAATATGTATTACCATCTACTTTACACCTCAAGGACTTTTCCAACTTGCAGCTAAAAACTCCTGAATAAGTTGTTTCCTCCACTAGACTCTGAGTTCCTTGAGAACTAAGACTGCTTTACTTTTCCATTTCTACCTCCAGAGCTTAGCACAATGCTTTCCACACAGTAAGCACTTAATAAATGTTTGATAATTCATTAATTTATTCTGCATTCTTCATGTTTGATATAATTATGTTATTTTAGTGCTTTATTACTATGATTAATTCTGCTAATAATTTCCTAATATGAACAATCCTTTCATTACTAGTTAAATTCAAGCTAGTCATGATTTTTTATATTGCTCTTTGATATTTTATTTTGTTTCATCAATATTATCTAATCTGGTAGATGTGAGGTTGTATCTCAGAATTGTTTTAGTTTGAAGTTCTTTAATCAATAATTATTTAGAGCATTTTTTCATCTGACTATTGATAGCTTTGATTTCTTCTTCTGAAAACTGCCTATTCATATCCATTGAACATTTATCAATTTGGGGAATGGCTCTTGTTTTTATGAGTTTGGTTCAATTCTCTATATGTTTAAGAACCTAAAAATTTGAGGTAAAATGTTTTTCCCAGTTTCCTGTTTTCCTTCTAATTTTGACTATCTTAGTTTTGTGTCTCTCCATTTTTTCTTAGTTAAACTCCTTTAAAAGCTATTTATACTTCTTGTTTGCTTTCTCTCATATCATTCTTCTAAATCTTCTCAAACTAGCTTTTCATTTTATCACTCAACTGAAACTGCTCTTTTCCAAAGATCCCAATGATCTCTTAATTGCCAAATCTAGTCACCTCTTCTCAACATTCATCCTTCTTGATATTTCTACAGCAATGGACACAAATGACCATTTCCTTTGTCTAGGTTTTCTTAACATTGCTCTCTCTTATTTCACCTCCTACTTGTTCTTAATCTCCTTAAAGGTCCTTAATCTTCCTTACTAAACCATCATTTACTAACATGCCAGGCTCTGTCCTGGGACCTCTTCTCTTTTCTCTCTACATGTTCTCATTTGGTGTCTTCATCAGATCCCAGAGATTCAATTAGACTCTCTATACAGGTGACTGCCAGATCTGTATGTATGTATGTATCTATCTATCTATCTATCTACATATATGCATATACATAACTATAACTATATCTATTTATATGTGCATATATGGCTATATATACAGAGATACAAATCTCTGTGTGTGTGTGTATATATATATTCCCAAGTCTGCTTAGTTAGTCCTAACCTGCTCACCTCCAGGCTCAAATATCCAACTATTCTTAGACATCTCAAACTACAGACATCTTAAACTCAACATGTCCAAAACAGCTCATCTTGCCCCCAAAATCCTCTTCTCTTCCAACTGTCCCTCCAGCAAAGGGAGAAGGATCAAAGGTAGGGGATGAAGGAACAGCATGAGCAGAGTTAGAGAGAGAAGGTGGGGCTGGAGCCAGGATAGGAGCTAGCAGAGGAAAGGCTTGCCACAGAGTGTCCAAAAGGCTTGGATGTAGGGAATCTCTGATCATTTACTGGCCTGCCAGAGAAAATTGTCAAGGTCAGTCAGGTTTTTATCGTCAGCCAATTATAATTTTTTCTGAGTATCCTTAGAAGGTTATAAGACAAATGGGAAGAGTGAGTCCAAGAATCCTACTCCTCTTGGAACAGAGAGAAGTAGCCCAAAGGCAAGGCAGAGTGTTTCTCCTTCTCCCAGGTGTACCTGGGAAGAGGGAATCAAAAACGAGAAATGAGAGTGGCTCGGGCTGAACGTTCATACTTTCAGTCACGGGTTGTGGACTTTTGTGGAAAGTCAGAGGGCAAAGTCACTGAGATAAGAGAGGATAGGAGTTAGACTCACCAAAGATTTTGTGACCAGTGGTGAGTGATGATTGCTGGAGGCTTGGGACACTGAAGTAGGATGAGAATTCAGGTTTTCCCAACTCCAAGTCCAGTACTCTATTTATTGTGGTGCCTTACCTATAACAAAGGGACCTGCCAAATGTAATAAGAGATAGAACTGAGTTTTGAATCTGGGTACTCTGACTATACAAATCCAGTGCTCCTACATGGCAACAGTGCCATGTAGGTCTATTTTTTATATATTTCCTTAATTGAATATGACTTATATTATATTATGATTGATAAAGGATGTGGTTGATATTTCTTATTTTCTATGTTTGTTTATGCATGCTTTCTTCCCTAGCACATGATCAATTTTTATAAAGACTGAAAAGTAATTATAATCTTTTAGCTTTACATTCAGTAATCACCATAACAGAATGCTAAATTAATTTAAACAATAAATGAATTCATCAAAATGTATTTTCAAGTCATTAATCTTTTTGAAAATTATCTATATAAACCCTTATCTACATAGAAGAGATAGAAAAAGAAATTCTGTTCCAATTAACTGAATTATAAAATAGTTTGCTGTTCTTCTACCAACATACACAGAGAAGCTATATGAATACAACTACAAAACATTATTTACAGAAATAGAAACAGAAAAATAATTGGAGGGACATTAACTACTCATAGTTGAGCTGTCACAATACAATAAAAATGACATTACTTAATTTATTGATTTAATGCCAGCCTATTCAGACTCCTAAAGAGTTACTTTCCATAACTAGAAAAAGTAATAACAAAATTCATCTGGAAGGTCAAAAAAGATCCAGTGTCCAAAAAATGAGGGAAAAAAAAAGAGAAGTAAAGGGACCTAGAGATATTAGATCTTGAATTATACTTATCATGTAAATTGGGGCAGAATTTGAATGGATGGCAGGCATCTCTGTATCTGGTCAGAAATTCTTGGTAGGGTCATGGGTAAGTAGCTAAGGTGGTCTTCTTCAAAAATGAAGGACAAACAGCAACAGCTATGGCCCAGAGACACCAGAAGTCCAAATTTACATAAAAATTTCCAGACAAACAGTAGGCAGTGGTAACTGTAAGGATAATTGGGTTAAGAAGCCTGAATCAATATCAAAAAGAAGGTTTCTAAAAATTAACCTGAAAGGCCTACTGAGGAGGAGGAAGATAGAATTGTAATTATATTGAATTAGTAAGCTTGCTGGAGAGTTTCAGCAGTCAGTTCCAATGAGCACGGGGTGCCATTTAAACTTTATGCATATTAAAGTTGTGTAATAGGAGACAGTCTTAGGAAAGAGGGACCATAGTGTTCTCTGGTTATTCAAGCCACAAAGCAATAATCATAAAAAAAATCCAATGTGGCACTGGTTTAAAAGTAGAAAATTGATCAGTATAATATTAATTAGGAACCCAAGATGTAAAAGTAAATAAACCTAGAGCTATATAGTTTTGGGCAAATCCCAACTATTGGAATAAAACTCTAATATTCAATAAAAACTGCTTGAAAAATTGGAAAGACTTTTCAGACTGGCAAAAAAAAATTTTAGACTAGTAAACTCACACAATATATCATGATAAGTTCCAAATAGGCACACAATCTCTATATAAAAGTCAATAACCATAAACATATTAGAGAATAGGGAAGGAAGATACCTTTCACAATTATAGATAAAAAAAGAGTTTGACTAACCAAGGGATAGAAAAAAATGATAAGCAATAAAATGGACTATTTTTATTATATACTATTGAATTTTTAGCATAAATAAAAATTGATGTAGCCAGGAGAAAATCTTTTCAGGAAATTTCTCTGCCAAAGACTATAGATAGATGGATAGACAGAGAATTTGATAGTTATATACATGCACATATACACTTATGCAATTCTGCACATATACATATATATGAAATTAATTCAAACAAATAAGAACAAGAGCCATTCCCCAGTAAAGAAATGCTAAAAAGATACAAATAAGTGATTCTAAAAAGAAGAAATGTATGTGATCAACAATCATATAAGAAGACTCCAAATCACTAATAATAAGACAAATGAAAGTTAAAACAATTTTTAGGTACTATCTCACAACCATTAGACTAGCAAAGATGTTTGTGGTAGGAGCAAAATCCTAACCCATGCTCCTGTGAAAGCTAGTTAATTATTCCCAAAAAAGATAGACTCAAAAGGCTGTTGAAATTACTCTCTGAGGGGGCAGCTGGGTGGCTTAGTAGATTGAGAACCAGGCCTAGAGACGGAGGTCCTGGGTTCAAATCTGGTCTCAAATACTTCCCAGCTGTGTGACCCTGGGCAAGTCACTTGACCCCCATTGCCTAGCCCTTACCACTCTTCTGCCTTGGAGCTAATACACAGTATTGACTCCAAGGTGGAAGGTAAGGGTTTAAAATAATGATTTTTTATTATAAAATTTTGATAAAAAATGTTAAACATAGAGTCAAGGAAGAAAGGAACTAAATTACTAGGGGACAGGTTTGAGTCAATCTTAGCTTAAACCCATAATAAAATCAGAAAGTTGCAGGTGTAGGAGGGACTGTGAGAGAAAAGACAAACTAATACATTGTTGGTATAACTGTGAATTAGTCCAGCTATTTTGAAAGCAATAAAAAAGCCACTAAGCTATATATATGCTTTGTCTCTATGATACCACTACAAGACACATAGTGTCTAAATACCATAAATTAAAGAAAGAACAAAGGAAGGACCTGTATGTGCAAAAAATATTGATAGTAGTACTTTTTGTTGTACCAAGGAACTAGAAACAAATAAGGGTATGTTTGGGAGTAACTGAATAAATAATGTTATATATATATATATATATAATGTGCCATAAGAAATGATGAAAAGAAGTAGAATCAAAAATATTATACAACATTGTAAAGAAAAGTAATTTCAAGAGCCTTAGGAAATTTGATCAATGCAATGTCCAACTACAATTCCAAAAGACTAATGATAGGTAACTTCCTACCTCTTTTTTAAAAATGTATTTCTTACGTTAAAATAACCAATTAACTCCCTTCCTCCCTTCCCTCCTCCTTTTAGAGAAAGCATCATTTGACAAAAGATATATGTATATATATAAAACTATTTCTCACTTATTTCTATTTATCAGTCCATTTTATGGAGTGGCACACAAATTATTCTTCAAATAATATTTCTGTTGCTGTATGTAATAAATGTTCTCTTGATTCTGCTTGCTTCACTCTTCAAAATTTCATGTAGGTCCTTCTTTGTTTTTTTTAAACTCATACTGCACAGTAGAATTCTATCACAATCCTATGCCTAAGCTTGTTTAGTCATTCTCCAACTGATGGATGTCTCTTCAGTTTCTAGTTCTTTGCAATAAACAAGAATAGAAAGCATTGTGAGATGGGAAGTGAATAATTTTGAATATATTAAATTGAAAAGGTTTTGTATAAATAAAACTATTGTAGCCAAGATTAGAAGGAAAGTATAAGTTGGGAAGGGAAAATTTATAGACAGTTTCTGAGATAGAGGTCTCATATCTAAAATATATAGAAAATTTTGTCAAATATATAAGAATATGAGCTATTTCTCAACTGATAAACCTCCTATCTCTTGAGAGAGAGGTGATAAATTAAAGGGACAGGATGAGACATCTTTTCTGATAGAGCCAAAGGGGATCTGTTTTACTTGAAAACTTACTTGTCATAGAAGAGAACATTTATTTTCTTTGTTCTTTTGGGAGGAAGAGAGATGAAGAGAAAGGAGAGTAAAAATAATGCCAAAAATAAAAGAAAAAAGAAGAGTGTTGTTATTTACAAAAGACACCGAAAAGGGCAAAAAGATCAGAAAGAGACATGGATGAGCAAAAAAGAATTGAGATTAGCATTATCAAATTCATTATACATATATATTACTTATATACTTTAAAAAACAAGCTGTACATATTGAGATTCAGTTTCATATACAATTCTCTTTGCTCTTATTTAGATATAAAAATCATCATATTTGTTCATGTTTCCAGCTCATAATAAAAATGGGAAAAATAAACATTTTGAAAATTTTGACCAAAATTCCAGAAGAGTGATAATGAAGTATGTTTCCCAGCTCTTCACAGAGAGGTGATGGGCCAGAGGTGCAGAATGAGACACACATTTTCCACATAGTTAATGTTTGGTTTGGGGAGAAGGGGAAGGTGTTTGGTTTTTTTGTTTGTTTGTTTGTTTGTGCTTATTTGAGACAAAGGAAGTCTTTTTTCTCAGGAAAAGGATGATAGAGGGGAAGGAAATAGAGAATAATGAGTGTGAAGCCAAAGGAAGAAGAAGAAGAGAAGAAGGAAAAAGAGAAAGAGGAGAAGAATGGGGAACAGAAGGAGGAAGAAGGAAGAGGAGCAGAAGGAGAAAAAGGAAAAGAACCTTTAATAAAACATTTTTAAAAGAACAGAAGGAAATTCAGAGGGAGATAGAGACAAAGAAAAACTTTGTACCAAAGGTATTGAATCTATTGCATAACTTTTTAAAAAGCTGTACATGATTGAGCCTAATAGAATCATATAAAATCCTCTTTTTTGTTTCTCTTTGTATATAGAAATGTCTATATTTGTTAAGTTCACAATAACAAAAAATTTAAATAAAGTATCTTTATTTTGAAGAGAAATGATTTATTCATGTAAGGATATGTTCTCCTATACTGAATATGTTGTCCTGAAGAACAAGCTATGATTTTTGGTATATCATATTCTGGTGTTTATTTTTTTAATTTTTTTACATCATCATATAGTTTTCCCCAGTATCCTTCCCTCTCCCTCTCCCAGTGAGCCATTCCACATAACAAATAGTGTTTAAAGAAAATTCTTTGAAGTGGGGGCGAAAATCAGTATAATTAATCAATACATTGAAAAAGTCTGAAAAAATGTGTAAAAAGTTGACCAAGAGGGGCAGCTGGGTAGCTCAGTGGATTGAGAGTCAGGCCTAGAGATGGGATGTCCTAGGTTCAAATCCGGCCTCAGACACTTCCCAGCTGTGTGACCCTGGGCAAGTCACTTGACCCCCATTGCCCACCCTTACCACTCTTCCACATAGGAGCCAATACACAGAAGTTAAGAGTTTAAAAAAAAAAAGTTGACCAACACTTGTGGATCTCCCACCTCTGCAAATGAGTGTCATCTTTTCATATCTTCTTTGAAGTTGTGTTTCTTTATAATTTCTCAACTTTCATTTTTTAAAAATTTAATATGGTTGTGTATTTCCATTTATGTTGTTGTAGTCTTGTTATATATATGTGTATATATATATATACATATATATACATATATATTGATTTTTGGCTCCACTTGTTTCACTCTGCATTAACTCATATAGAACTTTCCATACTTCTCTGTATTTATCATATTCATCATTTCTTATAGTACAATAATATTCATGTGCTACAATTTGGATAGCTACCCTTCACCAATACAAAAAGAACTGTTAAAAATGTTTTGGTGTTTATGAAGACATTCTTTCTTGTCCTTGGGGTATAAGTCTAGTAATGGAATTTCTAGGTCAATGTTATATGGCTATTTTAGTCATTTCACTTGCATAATTCCAATTTGCTTTCCAAGATGGTTGTTCTGATTCATAGCTCCAGGAACAAGGCCCAAGTGTGCTCTTCCCACAACTCCACCAACACTAGTTATCCCATCTTTTCTCATCTTTGCCAGCTTTCAGGGTGTAAGATGAAACCTCAGGATTGTATTGACTTGCATTTCTCTTTATTGATTTGGAACATTCTTTCACATAGTTGTTAAATGGTTTGTGATTTCTTTTGTTCATATCCATATGTTTGCTCATATCCTTTGAGCATTTACCTCTTGGGGAATGTCTTTTGGTCGAGAGAGAGAGAGAGAGAGAGAGAGAGAGAGAGAGAGAGAGAGAGAGAGAGAGAGAGATTCATATATGCATATGCATATATATGTGCATGTGAATTGTTTACATATCTCCTATTGGAGAAATTTGATACAAAGATGTTTTTCCCCAATGGACCGTTTTCCTTTTTAATTTTGCTTATACAGAAGCTTTTAAGGTCCATGTAATCAAAGTTATTATTTACTTTATCTTTTGTAACTACCTCTATTCTAATGTTTCCCTTTCTTTTTTATCACTGATAAGTACACCAACATAATGCAAATTGGCATTCTCTGATATATAAACTATGTGCATGTTATACCCCAACCTTTAGGGCAAAGATAACTTCATTTTTGTGTTTGAATCCCCAGAACTTTGCAAAATCTTGCATTTTGAGGGGAGAGAGAGGAAAAGGAAACATCTAGACCTCTTATCTCCTTGGCACAGAAAAACTCCAGGGAGGAAATCATCCCAGGAATGCAAATTAGCAACAATACTAGGACTTATAGTCTTAGTGAGTTGTCTAGGTCACTTCAGCTTAAGTGTCATTGTTAACTTAAAAAAAGTTTGCTTGATTTTAGAATTCTGAAATTCCCACAATTCATACAGCAAATTTCTTTATGGTGTTTTATCCAAATCCATGCATCAATACAGAAATATTATAATAAAAATGATGTCCAGTGCTAGATGGAGCAAAGTGATTACCACAAAGTTTCTATGAGTCTATATAACCCAATATTAAGTTTACTTTAATAGTCGCCCATGAACCCTCTGAAATCTATCCATGAATCCCTTGGGGGTCTACAGACTCCAGGTTAAGAACCCTTGAACTAGTTAATCTTTAAGTCTTTTTTCCCTAAATCCTAGGGTGTTCAGAGTCTTCAGGGAAGACTAGCACTTCTTGTGTCAGGGCTTGCCAAGCCCTTTTCAGGGCTGCTCACCCACCTTTGTTGTCCACTTTTTACCCAACTCTCACTTGTGGCTACAAGAAGCTGTTGCACATGCAATGGCCATACTCTAGTAAAACTGTCTCAGCAGATGGGCTAAACTAGGCTGAGGGAAACCAACAAGCCTTCAACCCATCAGTGAGTTAGGGAGGGATGCTTAACCTAAACATGTGAAGACTTCCCCCAAAGTGCAATGAGTGGATGAGAGCAATTTGTTCCAAAAACCTTATGAAGGCAGCTGAAGTAAGCACTGTGGAGCACTTAGAGCTTGGTCAGATACTAAGGCATCCATTGCATCCCCAGTCATTGCCAAATGTCTTGATTTTTGTTCTACCACTGGACTCTGATGACTGGAAGAAAAAGTCTTTTTTGCAACTCAGCATCGCTTAAATCCAATTCACATCCAAGTCAAGACCACCCTGTGATGCCACTTATCCTCTTCAAAAACAAAGGACAAACAATAACAATCCCTAAATCCTATGATCCTATGCTAGAGAAACCTCTGTCAATCAAAAAGTATGTTCCTAGACAGAAGTTCTTAATCTCACATCCTTGAATATGTGGGTTTATTTCAATATTTCAAACTTCATTTCAATAATTGGTTTCTTTTGTAATTTTGTGAACTTTATTTTATGCATTTAAAAACAATATTCTGAGTAGTCCATAAGCTTCATCAGTCTGCAAAGGCATCCATGAACCCTAAAAAGGTTGAGAACATCTGTCCCAGCACTTACTTGAATGCATAAAATACTTAAGAAAAGGAAGTGAAAAAGTTACACTAATAGAGCACTGAAATTTTCCTTTCAGATTAGAAGAAATCACTCATGCCTAAGGAGGCTTAGTTGATAAAGGTACAGTTAGCCTATTAAATGGTAAATAGCCATGCTTTGAAAAATATCATATTATCATAACTCATCTCTCTCCACATAGTTCCTTGTTGATATGGGTGCAAGACTTGATCTTATTAAGTCAATATATGATCATCCATATTTTCTCCCCATCTCCCCACTTTTCCCCAAGTTCATGCATTCTGGTGAAGAACTTTATTTTATCTTTTCCAGGATTTGATTTTCCCCTCCCTTCTCTTGGTCCAGATTCATACCACAACTACTGGCTGTGAATCAAGTGTACAGATTTCTCACCTATTAAAACTCTTAGTATTACCAAATTAGAGAGAGCAAAGATCAATGAACTGGGCATGCTAATTAAAAAACTAGAAAGGGAACAAAATAAAAATCCCCAGCTAAAGGCCAAATTAGAGATTTAAAAAATTAAAGGAGAAAGTAAAAGAACTATTGAATTAATACATAAGTCTAGAAGCTGGTACTTTGAAAAAACAAACAAAATTGGCAAAGTACTGGTCAATCTAATTTAAAAAAGAAAGAAGAAAACCAAATCATCAGTATCAAAGATGAAAAAGGAGACCTCACCTTTAATGAAGAGGAAATCAAGGCAATCATTAAAAACTATTTTGCACAATTATATGGCAATAAATATAGCAATCTAGGTGATATGGATGAATATTTACAAAAATATAAATTGCCTAGATTAACAGTAGAAGAAATAGAATACTTAAATAATCCCATATCAGAAAAAGAAATTGAACAAGCCATCAAAGAACTCCCTAAGAAAAAACCCCCAGGACCAGATGAATTCACAAGTGAATTCTCTCAAATCTTCAAAGAACAACTAATTCCAATACTATACAAACTATTTGACATAATAAGCAAAGAAGGAGTTCTACCAAACTCCTTTTATGATACAAATATGGTACTGATCCCAAAGCTAGGTAGATCAAAAACAGAGAAAGAAAACTATAGACCAATCTCCTTAATGAACATAGATGCAAAAATCTTAAACAGAATACTAGCAAAATGATTCCAGCAAGTGATCAAGAAAGTTATGCATCATGATCAGGTGGGATTTACACCAGGAATGCAAGGATGGTTCAACATTGGAAAAACCATTCACATAATTGACCATATCAATAAGCAAACCAACAAAAACTACATGATTATCTCAATAGATGCTGGAAAAGATTATGGCAAAATACAGTATGCATTCCTCTTGAAAACACTAGAAAGTATAGGAATAGAAGGACCTTTCCTAAAAATAATAAACAGCATATACCTAAAACCATCAACAAGCATCATATGCAATGGGGATAAATTAGACGCCTTCCCAATAAGATTAGGAGTGAAACAAGGATGCCCACTATCACCTCTATTATTTAACATTGTACTAGAAACACTAGCAGTAGCAATTAGAGAAGAAAAAGAAATTGAGGGTATTAAAATAGGCAATGAGGAGACTAAGCTATCACTGTTTGCAGATGATATGATGTTCTACTTAAAAAATCCTAGAGCATCAACTAAAAAGCTAATAGAAATAATCAACAACTTTATCAAAGTGGCAGGATACAAAATAAATGCACATAAATCATCAGCATTTATATATATATATATATATATATATTTCCAACACATCATAGCAGCAAGAGGTGGAAAGAGAAACACCATTTAAAATCACCCTAGACAATACAAAATATTTAGGAATCTATCTACCAAAACAAACAAAGGAATTATATGAACACAACTGCAAAACACTTTCCAAACAATTAAAACTACATCTAAACAATTGGAAAAAACATTGATTGCTCATGGGTAGGACATAATAAAAATGACCATTCTACCCAAATTGATTTACCTATTTAGTGCCATACCTATCAAAGTACCAAAAAACTTTTTTACTGAATTAGAAAAAACTATAACAAAGTTCATTTGGAAGAACAAAAGATCAAGAATATCAAGGAAAATAATGGGGAAAAAAACGTGAAGGAAGTTGGCCTAGCAGTACCAGATATTAAACTATACTATAAAGCTGCGGTCATCAAAACAATATGGTACTGGCTAAGAGACAGAAGGGAGGATCAGTGGAATAGACTTGGGGTAAGTGATGTCAGCAAGACAGCATATGATAAACCCAAAGAGCCCAACTTTTGGGACAAAAATTCACTATTTGACAAAAACTGTTGGGAAAATTGGAAAACAATATGGGAGAGATTAGATTTAGATCAACATCTCACACCCTACACCAAGATAAATTCAGAATGGATGAATGACTTGAATAAAAAGAAGGAAACTATAAGAAAATTAGCTGAACATAGAATAGTATACCTCTCAGATCTATGGGAAAGGGGAAATTTTAAAACCAAGCAAGAGTTAGAAAAAATTGCAAAATGTAAAATAAATAATTTCAATTACATTAAATTTAAAAAGTTTTGTACAAACAAAAACAATGCAACTAAAATCAGAACAACAAACTGGGAAAAAAATCTTCATAACAAAAAACTCTGACCAAGGTCTGATTACTCAAATATAGAAGGAGTTAAATCAGTTGTATAAAAAAATCAAGCCATTCCCCAATGGATAAATGGGCAAGGGACATGAATAGGCAATTTTCAAATAAAGAAATCAAAACTATCAATAAGCACATGAGAAAGTGTTCTAAATCTGTAATAATTAGAGAAATGCAAATCAAAACAACTCGGAGGTACCACCTCACACCTAGCAGATTGGCTAAAATGAGAGAAGGGCAAAATTGGGACATTAATGCATTGCTGGTAGAGTTGTGAACTGATACAACCATTCTGTATGGCAATTTGGAACTATGCCCAAAGAACTCTAAAGGACTGCCTGCCCTTCAATCCAGCTATAGCATTTCTGGGTTTGTATCCCAAAGAGGTCATAGATAAACAGACTTGTACAAAAATATTTATAGCCATGCTATTTGTGGTGGCAAAAAAACTGGAAAACGAGGGTATGCCCTTCAATTAGGGAATGGCTAAACAAATTGTGGTATATGCTGGTGAAGGAATACTTTTGTGCTCAAAGGAATAATAAACTGGAGGAATTCCATGTGAACTGGAAAGACCTCTAGGAATTGATGCAGAGTGAAAGGAGCAGAGCCAGAAGAACGTTGTACACAGAGACTGATACACTGTGGTAAAATAAAATGTAATGGACTTCTGCACTAGCAGCAATGCAATGACCCAGGACAATTCTGAGGGACCTATGGAAAAGAACACTACCCACATTCAGAGGAAGAACTGCAGGAGTGGAAACACAGAAGAAAAACAACCACTTGAACACATGGGTTGATGCAGACATGGTTGGGGATATAGACCGGAAATGACCACACCTATGCAACTATCAATAATATGTAAATAAGTCTTGATTGATCACGCGTGTTAAAACCAGTGGAAATGTGCATTGGATGGGGGGGGGAGGTGAAGGGGAAAGTAAAAACAAGAATCATGTAACCATGGAAAATTTTTCTAAATAAAATATTTAAATTAAAAAAAAAACAAAAAAACTCTTACCACCAACCATGCCTGTTCTTCTAGCCCAAAGTTCTACAACACTCACCTTTACTATCAACCGGGAACATCATTGGATACTTCAGTTCTGGGCTGGCTTTAGTAGGTAAAATTATCATTGCTGAGGCAATGGATACCATCAAATATTTGTCCATTAATGAGAAAACAATGTACAAATTCCTGAAATTTATTAAAGAGAATTGGTTGTTTTCTAGTTATTATTTCTACCCATTCTTTCTCTTATTTGAATTGAAAAGAGAGAGAAAGCTATCTGAGAATTCTTTCTTGTTATCCTAATTGTGCTTGTGAATAGTGCTATTTTTAAAATGGGGATAGTTAATGTTAGACCTTAAGATAGACATCATCATTCTCTCTATAGATTAACATTTAAGCCCAGCAGGAATGGAGACATTCCATTTAAAATAATTACAAAACATAATAATTATAATGACAATAACAGCCATCACAGCACTTTAAGGTTTACAAATCACTTTACAAATATTCATTTTATCCTTATAATACAGAAAGATAGACGTTACTGTTATCCCTATTTTGCAGATAAGAAAACTGAGGCATATAGCAATTAAGTGGCTTCCCTACAAATACAGCAACATTTGAACTCAAGTTTTCCTGACTCCAGGTCTGGCCCTGTAGCCACTGCAGCTAATAAATATTTGAGAGTCTACCTGCCAAGACTCTCCTAGGAATTATAAGACTACAACTACAAAACATTCTTTACAAGATCATAGGGAAAAAGACTTGTCCAAAAATATTTATAGCTGCACTCTTTGTGGTGGCAAAAAATTGGAAAATGAGAGTATGCCCTTCAATTGGGGAATGGCTGAACAAATTGGGGTATATGCTGGTGATGGAATACTATTGTGTTCAATGAAATAATAGACTGGAGGAATTCCATGTGAACTGGAACAACCTCCAGTAACTGATGCAGAGTGAAAGGAACAGAACCAGGAAAACCATATACACAGAGGCTGATACACTGTGGCACAATCGAACATAATGGACTTCTCTACTAGCAGCAGTGCAATGATCCAGGACAATTCTGAGGGACTTTTGAGAAAGAATGCTATCCACATTCAGAGGAAGAACTGTGGGAATGGAAACACAGAAGAAAAACAATTGCTTTATCATATGGGTTGATAGGGAAATGATTGGGGATGTTGACTCTAAATGATCACCCTAGTGCAAATATCAATACTTTGGAAATCGGTCTTGATCAATGACACATGTAAAACCCAGGAGAATTGCACATCAGCCATGGGAAGGGGGTGCAGGGAGGGGAGGGAAAGAACATGAATCTTGTAACCATGGAAAAATATCCTATATTTATTAATTAAATAAAATTTTCAAAGATAAAAAATAATTTAAAAACATTCTTTACAGAAATACACCTAAATAATTTTAGAAATATTAATTGTTCATAGTTAGGTCATGGCAATACGATGAAAATGTCAATATTACCTGCATTAATATACTTTATGCCACAGCAATCAAAATACCACAGAATTTCTTTATTGAGCTAGAAAAAGTAATATAATTAAATTGGAGGAATAAAAGATTTCTCAAGAGAAATAATGAAAAAAGTAGAAAGAAAAGGGACCTAACAATATCAGATTTCTATCTATACTGCAAAAATTAATGGTCAAAAGTATTTGGTACTGAATAAAAAATAGAAAGGTCAATCAATGGAACAGATTAAGTACATAAAGGAAAATAAAATAGCATGCTATTAAAACCCAAAGATAGAAGCTACGGGGGTAAAGCCTCCTTATATTACAAAAAATTCTAGGAAAACTGGATAGCCTTTTGGTAGAAATTAGTTTTATACTAATCTCACACCCTTTTTCACAATAAACTCCAAAAGTATTTATGGCTTAGGTCATATCATAAGCAAATTAGAGGAGCAAAAAAGAAAATATTTGATGCAGTTATGGATAAAAGAAGAATTCATGACCAAGCAAGGCATAGGAAGGATCACAAAAGACAAAACACAGTTTTGATTATATAAAACTAAACATAATATAATAAAATAAAAACATTTTACACATACAAAACTAGTACAATTAATTTTTAAATTTTAATTAATTAAATTCATTTTAATTAGAAAGGAAACAGTTAACTGGGAAATGTTTTTGCAGAAAGTTTCTCTACTAACAGTCTAATAGTTAAGGTATATAAAGA
The DNA here is from genome assembly GCF_016433145.1 of Gracilinanus agilis. NCBI lineage: Eukaryota > Metazoa > Chordata > Mammalia > Didelphimorphia > Didelphidae > Gracilinanus > Gracilinanus agilis. The sequence continues at coordinate 467,855,273 of NC_058131.1, read as the reverse complement.
ACTGATTCAAATATGTAAGAATAATCTTCATTTCTCCATAAATTTCCAAGCCTACTAGTACACTTACTATGCTAAAGTCTCAGAAAAAGAATAAAAGGCCCTATGTGTACAAAATATTGATAGCATCTCTTTTTGTGTTGAGAAAGAATTAGAAATTTAGGATGGACCTATCAATTTGGGAAATGCTGAGCAAATTCTGGTAATACTATTGTGCTATAAGAAATGAAGAGGACTATTTCATAGAAAGCTGAGAAGACTTCTATCACCTGTTCATAGAAAAGCATAAAGAACTAGAAAAATGTTACTACAATAACATGATCAAAATGAGCAACTTGGAAAGATTTAATTTCTCTGAACAGTGTAATGACCAGTCTTGATCCCAGAGGATGAAGAAGGCTATTATGTAGAATGAGGTATATTTTTAGATGTGGAAAATACGGAAATGTGTTTGCTTTACTATGCATATTTATTACAGTAATTTTCCTTTTTTCTCAATGAAGGAGGGAAAGGGGAAAGAAAATAAATATTTGTTCATTGAAAAAATTTAACAAAGAAAACAACTATAAAGTTCTACCTGGCATCCATCAAATAAGTAAAGATAGGGGGCAGCTGGGTAGCTCAGTGGAGTGAGAGTCAGGCCCAGAGACAGGAGGTCCTAGGTTCAAACCCGGCCTCAGCTACTTCCCAGCTGTGTGACCCTGGGCAAGTCACTTGACCCCCATTGCCCACCCTTACCACTCTTCTGCCTTGGAGCCAATACACCGAAGTACAAGGGTTTAAAAAAAAATAAGTAAAGATAACAAAATTGGGAAAGGACAATTGAAAAGTTGCAGGATGACAGGCATACTGATGTACTGTTGGTAGAACCACGAATTGGTTCAATTGTTCTGGAAAACAATTTTGGAAATATATTCAGGGAGTCATAAGTCTATAAAACAAAAGCAAATCAAAGAAGAAAAGGACACATCATACATGTGTTTATATGTGTAATATATATATTACATATTGTTATATATTATAAATATAAAGACATTATTTATATATCATTGCTTTAACTATTTGACTTTTGCTTTTAATTGTTGATTAAGTGAATCTAAAACTTCTGACATCCATCCTTCATGCTTCTTTCTTGTTACCTTTAATTGAACAATTATGCCACTCTAATTTTCTACTATATGTACTAGTAAGATATTGGTATAATCTTCTGATAGCTCTTTGCAGATTTTTAGTAACTTTCTCAAACTGCTCCCTAAATAGTACTTGTCCTTAGGAATATTCCTTGATAGAGCCACATTTCCTAGTATGGTTCCTATCATGGCAATAGGCATAAGGTGGCATAGCAGGTGTAGTGCTATTTCTAGAGTCAGGAAGACCTGAGTTCAAATGTGGCCTCAGGATCCTACTACCTGTGTAACTCTGGGAAAGTCATTTAAATCTCTACTTGTCTCAGTTCCTCTACTATAAAATAGGGATAATAATAGTATCTCCTTTGCAGGATTATTGCTTTTATACATATTTTCCCAATTACATGTAAAAATAATTTTTAACAGTAGTTTTCAAAACTTTGAGTTCCAAATTTCTTTACCTTCCTCCTTCCCTTGCCCCTCCCTGAGATGGCAAGCAATTTGACATAGGTTACACATGTGCAATCATGCAAAACATATTTCCATATTAATCATGTTGTAAAAGAAAACACAGGCAAAAAAAACACAAGAAAAATAAAGAAAAAAATTTAAAGTATGCTTTGATCTGCATTCAGACTCCCTAAATTATATCTCTTGAAGCGGGTAGCATTTTTCAGTATAAGTCCTTGGGAATTATCTTAGATCATTGTCTTGATTGGAGTATCTAAGTCTTTCACAGTTGATTGTCTTGCAATATTACTATTACTGTTTACAGTGTTCTCCTGGTTCTGCTCATTTCACTTTGGATCAGTTCATATTAGTCTTTCTAGGTTTTCCTGAGAGTATCCTGCTCATCATTTATTATAAAACAATAGTATCCCATCATAATCATATACCACAACTTGTCTGGCCATTCCCCAAATAATTGGCCTCCCCTCAATTTCCATTTCTTTGCCACCACAAAAAGAAATGCTATAAATATTTTTGTACATATATGTCCTTTTCCTTTTTGTTTTTATATCCTTAGGATACAAATCTATTCATATGCATCCTTGCAGGATTATTGTAAGGGTCAAATAAGTATGTGTAAAGTATTTAGCACAGAGCCTGGCACATGGTACATGATATATAAATGCTTTTCCCTTCTCCACTGTTGCCTATAGGTCCTGAAAATGTTCCCAAACATTCTGCCAAATATTGTAAGAAAATATATTTGTTCGTGATAATTATATCAAATGACTTTTAAAAAACAAAACTAATGTTTAAAAAAAAGCTGGTTGTATTCATACTATCAGTCACTAAAAGAACTTTTAGACATTCCAATCTAAGGTGATTCTGCATTCCCTGGTCCCAAGATGCAGAAGATTATTCCATGTAATTCATCTCGCTTGGATTTATAATCAGAAATTCTTCGAAACAGGTTAGTTATTCAAATGGCATAAAAATTTCAAGATTAATTTTCCTTATGTGTAAAATAAAGATTCTCATGATGCTCATCTTATAAGGGATTTGGGATGTATCATTTAATTTCTTTCAGCCTCAATTTCTTCATCTGTTCATTGGCAGTAATAATTCTTGAAAATGCTTAGCAAATATCAAAGCACTATATAAATTTGAGTATTTTATTATTTTTTTTGTTGTTCAGTCATTCTCAGTTGAGTCCAACTCTTTGTGACCCCATTGGGGTTTTTTGGCAAAGATATTGGAGTGGTGTGCCATTTCCTTCTCAAGATCATTTTACAGGTTATTACTAGGATTATTTCATTACTGTAAAGACTAGAGAGTGATTTGTCATACCCTTTTACATTAAATTATCTATGATTAAAATTTTTTTAAATCACATTTGTGCATACATATGTGCACATATATAAAAATTTTAGGAGAGTAATTTAAGGATAAGAAATCCTTTTTCTATCTGTCACATTTCTAGGAAGCAGGAAAGATGGAGGGCAGAAAAACAGCCTCCTTTCTGGACAAGGGCCCCCAGTGAATTAAGGTTAAATGGATTTACACTTGCAGGACCCCAGGTCTCTAATTGAGGCCTTTAATTCCTGTAATCCAGAAGGATTTAGAGCAGATGCTTCTAGATTACTGCCAGAGCCCACAGGTGACTAGTGAGGAAAAAACAATTAGTGTCTGAGTCACCATTAGATAGAAAAGGGCAGCTCAATGAAACCTAATGCAGCCCCAGTCAGTGGGGGGGTGAGGGTAGAGAGCAACAAATATTCAGCTAAAAGCAAAAAAAGGGGGAAATCTGTTCCTTTTCCCTCTTCAGTTTTGGATCCCACTGGAGGTCTGAGGATTTGGTTTTTTTCAAAGTATGTTAATTTGTCATCTTAAGGAAGAAAAGATGGAGAGGGTAATTAGATTCAAATTCAAGAGAGACAGTCTTCATTCTGACTTTCCCAGCTCAAAATAATAACTGGAACAACAATAATAAAATACATTGCATCTGTGGGCCTTAACTTTCATAAAATGAAATCCCCATCTAACATTCTTCAAACACTATAGAGACAAAATAAAGAAAGTAAAGTGGTTTGAGACAATTCAAAGGAAAGAATTTTGGCTTCCAAAGGTAAGGTCAAAGATAATTGTAGGAGCCAATGTTCTATTTCATCCTTTGCTTAACACGCATTCCAACTCAACCCCTACCTCACTGTGTCTCTTTTACCTTGACAAGAGCCAAATCCTTACCCAAAATCGTTTTGTCTGTTTTGATGGAATGCCTTTGCTTAGTTGTTACATGCAAAAGATTATCTTTATATTTCATAGATTTCCTCATTTTTGAAAAAAAAAATTTTTTGCTGAAAATGTTGGTGGAAAAATTTGCTGGAATTTTACTGAAAAATTCCTCCATTATGGTGAAATTAGAACCAAGAAAGTTAAAGGAAATTTATTTTACTTTTATCTTTTATCCTTCATTATACTTCAGGAAGAAGTGTGATATAATGGAAAAAATGTTGCATCTGCAGTCAGATAACCTGGATTCAAATCCCAGCTTATCAAGAAGTACTTATTGAACATTAAGAATTTATAAACACCCACTGTGTGCCACGCACTGTCCTAAGCACTTGGGCAGCAAAGAAAGACAAAAGATAGTCCCTGATCTTGAGAAGCTCACAAGTAACTTAAATGTTCTGTGCCTCAGTTTTGTCATCTGTGAAATGAGGGTTTGGTTTGAGGGAGGGTTTCAAGTGGAGGAGGAATACTGACTCAACTCCCAGAAATTGAATATTCCCAAGTTCAAAAAAAAAATAGATATTCAACAACACCCTACATAGTGATTCCAATTGAAAATACAAATGGCATTCTGCCCTAATAGAACCTCACCTTCCTACTGAGAGGAGGAAGGTATATTTCACTTGCCTGTTAATGTTGAAGATCTATTAATGATCTTTTATCTGTCAATAATGGAACAGCCATTATTGTTTTTTCGATTACAAAGAATTCAGCTTTCTCTTAGTGATCTTCTTCCTTATACTTGTTGTAGTCATAAATAATGTTATCTTGGTTTGCTTGACATCAGTTCATATATCATCTCATATTTCTGTGAATTTCTCACATTCATTCATCATCAGAGCTTACTCAATAATATTCTGTTACATTAATAAAACACAGTTTACTTGGGTATTTTTCAAATGATGGGCACATACTTGGTTTCAAGCCCTTTCTTACAATAAAGATTGTGGCCATGAATATTTTGGTACTGTGCAAGTGGAAAATTTGCCACATCTGAGCTAAATTCCCAGCATCCTTTTAAGTATGTCCTCATTTGACGTACAGGGGGCTTGGGAGACAAATTTGGCTGAGACCCACACTGCAGGGCTCTTTTTTGGGAGCTTGAGCTTTGCTTTGGTTAAGGTGTGGTAGGTGTGGGAGACCAGTCTCCCCAATGGATCACAGTACCAACAGGACTGCTATTTTGGCTTTGCTTTTTGCTTTGAATCCCCGGATTCCTTGGAAGGTTCCCTTCTTCTGGCTCTTGTTCTGGGAAGTGAATATGAATAAATCAGTACTTCCCAGTCAGTCTTTGATAGATTCTCACTAATTTTCATGTTCTTACTCCCACACACCTGGCAATCTTCCAAGGTCACAAGTGGGGATTTATATTTCATCATTTGACAATCTATACTTCTACATTTACCAGTAAATAATCAATCATTAGAACTTACCCTATCTAATTAGATGTGATATGAACACAAACCAAATTATTGACAAATAATAGATTTGGATGAATAATTATGGTAAACTTATCATAAAGGTAGAAAAATCTTAGATTGCTTCGATTGTGAAGAAATTCTCTCCACTGAAAATGTTTTCAAGTGCTCAACTTTCATCTTTATTGGATTGGATTTCTCTTTACTTTCTCATTTGGGAATTTTAACTTACACAATATATTATGTATATGGGAGCCCTCTAGTGGCCAAGGTAAAACACCTAAATTGAAGAGAAAGTAAGACAAAATGAGTGGATTCAAAAGAAATCACTGGATGATAAATATAGAGCTGAAGGAGACCCTAATGATCATATAGTTCTACCCCTCTTATTTTATAGATGAATAACTGGTGCCCAGCAAGTTTAAGAGATTTTCCTGAAGTCTCACAGGTAATAAGTTACAGAGTTGGGGTTCAAACTCAGTGTGTGAGACTCCAAATCAAACGTTCCTTACACTATGTCTCAAAGGAATGAGTTTTTTGGTAGTGGTGAGTGGAGCCAATAATTTTGAAGGTTTGGGTGGCTGGGAAGGTCAGAATTATATAATTTTTTAAAACCTGAATTTGGAGTGTTGGATCCAAATCCTCCGGTTACTTACTTACTTTTGTTTTTTTTAACTTTAAGCAAATTATAATCTCTCTGTTTCTCAGTTTCTTTATCTGAAAAACAAAGGAATTGGAATTCCAACAAAGAAGTGAAAAATTATAACCAAACTCAACTGATCTGCCACAGCCCCAGTGGAGGGCAAAGCCAGCTCCTGGTAAGAGCCAATGTGATACACAAGGAGATGATGCTATCTCCCAAGCTCCCAAGCCAAATTCCCATACTGAACGAGGATTGTAGCAGAGGTCAGGGTCAGGGAGATCAAGACCCAACATCCTTCAGAATTACATTAGGAGGTGGGCAGCTGGGTAGCTCAGTGGATTGAGAGTCAGGCCTAGAGACAGGAGGTCCTGGGTTCAAATCCAGCCTCAGACACTTCCCAGCTGTGTGACCCTGGGCAAGTCACTTGACCCCCATTGCCCACCCTTACCTCTCTTCCACCAAGGAGCCAATACATAGAAGTTAAGGGTTTTAAAAAAAGAATTATATCAAGAGAGGGCTAGTAGGCCTGGAATTGGAAGGACTTGGGTTCAAATTTGGCCTCAGATACTTCCTGTGCAAGTCACTTAATCCCATATTCCTAGCTCTGACCTCTCTTCTGCCTTGGAACTAATAATGGGTATCAAATCTAAGACAGAAGGTAAGGGTTTGGTTTTTTAAAGTATATCAGGGCTATAGCAATGCCATCCAGAAAGCAGCAGGGACAGGATCAGATCTAGCGACCCCATTCAAGAGTGCTAAATAGTGGGGAGGGGCAATTGGGAAAAGAGGCATAAAAATCAAATGAGGAAAAGAGTTTTTAAAAAAACAGGATTGAAGGGGCAGCTAGGTGGCTCAGTGGATTGAGAGCCAGGCCTGGAGACAGAAGGTGCTGGGTTCAAATTTGAATTCAGACACTTCCTGGCTGTGTGACCCTGAGCAAGTTGCTAAACCCAGTTGCCTAACTTTTACAGCTCTTTTGCCTTGAAACCCCATTCTTTAACATTGATTCTTTTTTTATTATTATTATTTATTTAATTAATTTAGGAAAAAATTTTCCATGGATACATGATTCATGTTCTTTCCTACCCCTCTCCCATAGCCAATGAGCAATTCCACTGGGTTTTACTTATATCATTGATCAAAACATTTGTCTATATTATTAATATTTGCAATAGAGTGATCATTTAGAGTCTACATCCCTAGTCATATCCCCATCAAACCATGTCATACTGATTCTTTTTTTTTTTAAACCTTACCTTCTGTCTTAGAATTTTTTAAAAAAAAAGAGTGCAAGATGGTGCAAAGTCTGGTCCTGGCCTGAACCCTCCAATCCAGGAAATGAGAGAAAATAAACATAAGAAAACTCCTAGTACAATAAAAAAACTGCCATGGAATTTTTTAATTTTATTGATATCTTTTGTTTTTATAATTCCCAACATTCTACCCTGGCCCCTCCCCAGCCATCCCTAATAGCAACATATAAAAAAGAAGGGGAAAATGACTCAATAAAATTAATCATTATATTAACCAAGCAGTTTGGGGAGGGGGGTGGGGAGCCTAAAATCATTGTGATCTCTAATGTAAACATCAGGGTTTTTCAAAGATGGAGATGTTACAGAGGCACCTGGGCAACCTCTGTCAGGGTCCTCTGCAAGGCCTTTAAGCCAGCATGATGGCCCAAATCCACTAATCAATGATGATCTTCCTCTGGTTGGGTATGGGAGAGATCCAGAAGCCACTATAGCATGAGAAAGCCCAATCGTCCTCCTCTTCCCAACCACAACAACTTGCCCTCCCTTCCTTACCATACCTGGCAACCCCTTCATCCTCTTGGAATTCCCCCAATAAACCCTTTCTGCTAGGAACAACCACTGCTTTACACCGATCACACCCCTCTACCTCCCCAACTGAAGTTCTGTTCTTAGTGTTAAGGGTCCCAAAGTGAATATTTTTACATGGAATCTGGAGTTTTTTGCTGGGTCTTTTGAAATGCTCATAAACACCTAATAATTTTTCTTACCAGAAATACTGCAGCCATCATAAAACAGCTCGAACACAATTCTGCACTCAGCCCTCTTTCTCTCCTACGCCCTAACTCCCCACAAAGCTCTTTAACAGCTGGGGCCATTCCAGAAAGTGTGTCAAGTCAATCAAAATCATGGGCTGCCAAGACTTTTTGGCTGTTTTCAAAAACAGACAGTGCATTCAGTTGGCAAATACTGCATTTCTCATTAACAGTGCATTTGGCTGGTGAATACTATATTTCTTATTAAACCTTTGTTTTTCTACCAATAAAACCCTTCACAACAAAAAAAAAAGTGAAAGAAAAGAGGGTGGAGGGAAGGTTATTTGTGAGATGGAAACGCACATCAGAATCTATTATTTTCAGTGAGAAAGTCAAATGAATTTATGCATGAAAAGATCTATAAATGGATAAAGATAGGACCATGGGTTCAGTTTTTCAAAACAAACAATGGTTTGCAGGCTCCAGTTCAGGTTGTGAAAGGCTTTGTTCCAATCACAGAGCAATAGCGCCATCTTGTGCAGAAAGGGTTCTCTTTGGGTCTGTGATAATGTCAACAGTAAAAAAGAAAATGATGTTATTTTCCCATTTCAATAACCATCTAATTTCCAAAACTTCTAGTAGGTTTGTTCAATTCCCCTCTAGTAGTAAAAAGAAAACTGAAAGAATTAAATCTCAGAAATGCCTCCTGAAATTTTCCCTTTGGATAAGCTTGGGAACCTTACTACTCACAGGATCGGGAGTACCTGAAATAACAAATACCTTCTTCCCTGGAAAACCAGCAACCAGGACTTATCAGATTCAAGACATCAAATCTACCTTACAACAGGTGTTATAAGTCATTATTCTAAGTCATTAAAATAATGTTTAAATCAATGGCAGGATTGGGAGTTAGAACCTTGGTTAAGGTTTCTAACGATGTGATTTCGAGTTAGCAATAAACTTAGACCCATGTTATAACTTCTTAAAAAGGAAAATAGATTCATAATTAGCTTTACTGAAAGACATGTGACATAAGGGAAAGACCACTGGCCTGAACATCTTGGATCTCGGATATGGCACTAATTTTTTTTTAGGTGACCGTGAGCAAATTATTTCATCTATCCAAGACGGGTTCTCTTCCAGAAGACTGGAGGTGGATAATATCTCAGGAACCCTCTGGCTTTAACTGGCTTTTACTTAAGAATTACTTAAATACCACAATTAAACTCTAACCACCAACACCACCCCCAAATAAAATAAAATTACTGTGATTTTTCAAGACATCACGCTAATAAACACTCATAGGCCTTAAACACACTAGTGTGGTTAAGAATTAAGGCAGTGTACTAACTATAAATTACCAAGCAGGTCATTCAGAAACTCTTCTTGGATTTCAAATAGAATATCACTTGTGCTTAGATGGTATTAATGATTGTGTAATGAAATACTAACTACCCAAGGAAATGGGCTTTTATTGCTCATATAAAACTAACCTCTTTTCAGGAGCCCAAAGAAATGCTACAACAAATAATAAAAAGTCTTTAATAAAAGCCACCTCATATGGAGCTTTGCCTCATCTAACAAAGAAATTATAGTAAATTTATATACACCCTTAATTTGGCAGTAACCGAACAGCAGTGAGATCATAGAGCCAATATATTTTAATAAGATTACACAGGCCTCAACTTCCAAGAAAGATTCTCTTCATCCAAAATCTTTACTAATTCCAAGGTCTGAAAATAGTATAATTCATTCTGGCTCTGACAAAGACCAGTTAAATAAATCAATACAATAAAGAAAAAAGAATTTACTAAGCAACTACTATGTGCCAGACATTGTACTGGGCACTTGGCAAACAAGAACAATATTTAAAACAATCCCAGCTATCAAGAAGCTTAGTCTAGCTATGAGAAAAAATGAGATCGTGTGTGTGTGTGTGTGTGTGTGTGTTTCATGTGTAGATATCATCAGTTTCCCAAGATGATGTCATCCAAGTAGAAGATACCAAGGACTTGCTTCTAGGAGACTGGAGGTCTTGAGGATGCATGGACCCTCTTGGCCTACCATATAATGGGAAAAGCTTTTTTTTTTCCCATTGACTGCATTGCCAGGGCTGCCATAGTCTTCAAAACAACCTGGCTCAGAACTAGGTAGTTTTTGCAGGTTTCAAGACAGAGGTAGGTGACACCTTCACCATTCCATGAGCATAAGGAGTGGGAAAAGCTTTATTCCCAATCTGAGGCCAAATGGCCCCTGATAAGCAAAGCTTGGGTCTTTGATCTTTTCATACATTCTTTTCCATTCTCGATGCAGGGAGTGGAGTCTCCAATCAAGCCCAGGGGCTCAAGCCATAGATACCTGGGAGTTGAAGAAATCAGGCTGGGGTTGTAGCCAGTCCAGCAGCCAAGGTTCTTAGAAGAAAAGATCCCAAAACTCCATTTAAAATAACATCAGACAGTATAAAATACTTGGGAGTCTACCTGCCAAAACATACAATTCAGTTCAAAGACACTAGTGTAACAGAAGCCGACAGCAATGCCAGCTTTGAATATGAACTATGTACAACTATCAATAATATGGAAATAGGTCTTGATCGATGACACATGAAGAAACCAGTGGAAATGCAAGTTGGCTACGGGGGTTGGGGGTGGGGGAAGAGAATTAGAACATGAATCATGTAACCATGGAAAAAATTTTTCTAAAAAATAAAATAAAATAAAGAATATGAACTAAGTGGGGAATATGTTATGTAGGAACTGAGTAAAGTATAATACTACTTCCTCCTTCCTACCCAGAGACGGAGAAGCCAAGGTTGTCCATTGCACCCTCAGCCATCCCCAGTTGTCCTGACTTTGGTCTTGCCACTGGACCTTGATGACTCAAGAGAAAATGAGGCTGGACTGTGCAACTCTGTTGTCACACACAAGTCAAGATATCACTTTATGGTGTCATTGGTCCTCTTTGAAAACTCAAGTAGAAACAACAACAATAAGTGGAGGACAACATGTTAGGAGGAAATGTTTATATGTCTGTTCTTGTTATATCTTTGAAAAAATATTTCTCCATTATAGCTATATGATGTTGGGGGCAGCTGGGTGGCTCAGTGCATAGAGTCAAGCCTAGAGATGGGAGATCATGATTTCAAATCTAGACTCAGATACTTCCTAGTTGTATAACCCTGGGAAAGTCACTCAATGCACCCCCCCCATTGCCTAGCCCTTACTTTTCTTCTTTCTTAAGACCAGTACATAGTATTGATTCAAAGACAAAAAGTAAGGGTTTAAAAAAAAGCTACATGTTAAGTGGCTGAATGGAACTAGGCTCCAAACATGGTAGGGGAGAGGTGTAGACTTGGCTAATGGGGACCCAAGATGATTGGCAGAGGAGAAGTTCTAATTCCCTCAAGGTCCCAAATCTAGTAAGTCTTGATCTATAGAAGTGAGGTTAGAGTTAATTTATGTTATATAGGTTTATTTTTTTGTCTTAAAATTTTTACTTAATTAATTATTATATAGGTTTATATAAAATATATATGAAAGAGAGAAAAAGTTTGGCATGGAGGGAATAGAGAGGAAGAGGCTAGTAGTTGGGTTAATCAAAAATAGCCTCATAGAAAAGATGACACCTGATCAAAGTCTTGAAGAAAACTAGAAATTCTGAGAGAGATAAGGTACATTCTAGGCATGGAGAATGGTCGATGCAAAAGGCATGGAGGTGGAAGGTGGACGGTTGTGTATGAGGAACAGAAGGAAGGCCAGTTTGACTGGACCACATCGTACTTGGGAGTAATGAGTAATGAGGTTAAAAGATAGGTAAAAGCTAAGTTGTGAAGAGCTTCAAAAACTAGAGTTTATCTTTGATACTAGAAGCCATTTACTGAGTATTGAGGTGAGATGACCAGTCTTGTAGTTGAGAAAAGATCCCTTTAACAAGCTGCATGAATGATGGATTTGAAAGGCGAGAAGCTTGAGGAGGGATGACCAAAAAATAGGTCATTTCAATAATTTAGCCAAGAGGTAATGTGGGACTAAATTAGATTGGTGGCTGTATGAATACTTTGATGGCAAATAAGAGATATGTTGGAGACAAAGGTAAAAATGAAGATTTGACAACAGAATGGATACATGGAATGAATGAAAATGAGGAGTTAAGGCTAACAACAAGATTATGAACCTGGATGATTAGGAAGATGGTGGTACCCTTGACAGAAATAAGGAATTCCAGTACAAGGGCAAATTTGCAGGAAAATATAATGAGTTCTGATCCAACCATTCTGGCTGGCAATTTGGAACTATGCTCAAAGGGCTATAAAAGAATGCCTGCCCTTTGATCCAACCATACCATTGTTGGGTGTGTACCCCAAAGAGATCGTAGACAAACAGACTTGTACGAAAATATTTATAGCTGCACTTTTTGTGGTGGCAAAAAAACTGGAAAATGAGGGTATGTCCTTCAATTGGGGAATGGCTGAAAAAATTGTGATATATGCTGGTGATGGAATACTATTGTGCTCAAAGGAATAATAAACTGGAGGAATTCCATGTGAACTGGAAAGACCTCCAGGAATTGATGCAGAGTGAAAGGAGCAGAGCCAGAAGAACACTGTACACAGAGACTGATACACTGTGATAAAATAGAATGTAATGGACTTCTGTACTAGCAGCAATGCAATGACCCAGGACAATTCTGAGGGATTTATGGTAAAGATGCTACCCACATTCAGAGGAAGAACTACAGGAGTGGAAACAGAAGAAAAACAACTGCTTGAACACATGGGTTGAGGCAGACATGATTGGGGATGTAGACTCGAAACTACCACACCAATGCAACTAACAACAATTTGGAAATAGGTCTTAATCAATGACACATGTTAAAACCAGTGGAAATACACATCAGCCATGGGTGGGGGAAGCTCAGGAGGTGAAGGGGAAAGTAAGAGCATGAATTATGTAACCATGTTAACTTTTCTAAAAAATAAATATTAATAAATGTTTAAAAAATATAATGAGTTCAGTTGGACATATTGAACCTATGGAACATTTGTTTCAAAATGTCCAAGAGGGATTTGGTGACATGGTAATATTGCTTGGGATAGAGAGAAAGGCTCAAAATATAAATCTAGGAGTCATAGGCATAAGGTTGATAATTATATTCATAAGAACTGATGAGGTCACCAAGAGTGTGTCAAAAGAGAAAAAATGTTGGAAAAGATAAATTTAAGGATGATTTTTATTTGAGTAAAGAGAAAGAATGAAATGGGGAAAAGATAATTGAGTCAGGAGAAGAGGGGGAAAGATAAAGGAAAATAATCCAAAGGCCTAATATCCCTAGGTGGTTATGTAGTACAATCGATATTGTACTGGCTCTGAAGTCAAAAAGATCTGAGTCCAAATATGACTTTGGTCACTATGTGGCCCAATTTAAGTCACTTTAACCTCTGTCTACTCTGATTTCCTCATCTGTAAAATGGGGACAATAATAGCACCTACTTCCCAGGGTTATTGTGAGGATCAAATTAAATAATGCTTAGTACAGTGCCTAGTTCATCATTGCTATAAATAGTAAACTACCATTACTATTATTATTAATTATTTCTCCTAGTAGTTTCCTGAGTTACTCTCTGGGAGTAGTACAGAAGAATGATTGATAATTGGTTACCTGGAAGGTACTAATCATCTATAGTGCCAAGAAATGCCCCAAACTACTTGTGTGGTATTCCTGGTATTAGTCAGAGCTTAGACACTTTCACTTTAAGAGCCCATTCAATCTTAGAATATAAAAACTGGCCTGAAGCTGAAAGATAATTCATATATTTCATCTTTGGAAATAATCAGGAACTTCATTTATTCAATGCACCTCCAACAGAACATTGAGTCAGATTTAGTTATTTGGCCTTCTATAATCTATGATCATTTTCATTCTTAAAGGTGCCAATTAAAAGCTTACAGAGCAGACTAGATTCTTTTTTGGAATTTCAAAAAGGGGGAAATAAAAGGACAACATTAAGGCTTTGAATGCAGCTGTGTCTGCAAGGCCTAATTCTCCTTGGTGTTAGGCATTCAGTACCATTGGTTTTTTAAAAGAGCATCCACAATTATACATGATAGAGGCTGTATTAAAACACACTGAACTTGGCACTACTTGCTATATTTGCCAACGTACACAAAGCTTTTCTTTCTTTTTTTTTTTTTTTACAGAATAACGTTTTTTAAAATTGCTCTGTGCACCATCAGCTCTGGACTACCTTTGCATCTCTTTGAATGTCTGTCTTGGAAAATTGTTGGCAAATTTAAGACAATCTCTAGATGCCAAAATGCTATATGAATGTTTTATTTGTCAATCTTTTCAGTATCCCCAAAAAGTCAGTTTATATGCCTAGTTCTGTTTTTAGATTAAAAAGAAGATAAAGAACTCAGAAAACCTGAGTCTAGATGACATATGGCTTAACTGAGATGGAAATTCATAATAGCTAAGTGTCTATCTTTATTTTTTTTAACCCTTACCTTCCCTCCTAGAATCAGTACTGTGTATTGGTTCCAAGGTAGAAGAGCAGTAAGGGCTAGGCAATAGGAGTCAAGTGACTTGCCCAGGGTCACACATCTAGGAAGTGTCTGAAGCCAAATTTGAATCTAGAACCTCCTGTCGCTAGGCCTGGCTTTCTAAGCACTGTGCCACCCAGCTGCCCCCAAGTTTTTATCATATTGTAGTTCTTCAGAATATCTGTGATTTCATCAAGACAGTCTTGTTCCACCAATGCACATTATAGCTAGTCTTTCAATAGGGTAGCTTTTCTACTGGGCTATTTGTTGAGCTGTGGGCTAAGATCAAGGTCTCTGTTCTTCTCCTTATTGTCCCATCTCCTTACTGTCCTGGCCCAATCAATTCCTTCTCAGAATTTTGACTGAATAACAATTTCCTCTCTGATTGCTTATTTCTTTCTTGAGTTCTGAACTCCTTGATTTTATGCAGTCCCCAGAGGACATTATCCATCTTTCGGAGCCAATCAGATTAGCTGGAGTCAATATCTTCTGGAGTCTTCTGGAGTCGATATTATTCCAATTGATCAAAGACTTTCTTTACATTTAACCTGTAATTGATTAAGACATAGTCTCCCTTTGTTAACATGTCAGGCTTAGCATCTGATTACTTATTTCAAATGAGGTAGGGGGACCACTGAATGAAGGAAGGAAGGAGAAAGGAAAGAAAGAGAGAGAAAGGAAGAGAGAGAGAGAAGGAGAAAGAAAAAGAGAGAAAGAAACAAAGAAACAAAGAAAGAAAGAGAAAGGGAGAAAGAGAGAAAGAGAGAAAGGAAGAAAGAAACAAAGAAACAAAGAAAGAAGAGGAAAGAAAGGGAAAAAGAAAAAAAAGATAAAGAAAAAGAGAAAGGAAGAGGGGGCAGCTGGGTAGCTCAGTGGATTGAGAGCCAGGCCTAGAGACGGGAGGTCCTAGGTTCAAATCTGGCCTCAGACACTTCCCAGCTGTGTGACCCTGGGCAAGTCACTTGACCCCCATTGCCTACCCTTACCACTCTTCTGCCTTGGAGCCAATACACAGTACTGACTCCAAGACGGAAGGTAAGGGTTTAAAAAAAAAAAAAGAGAAAGGAAGAGAGAAAGAGAAAAAGAAAAGAAAAGAGAGAAAAAAATAGAAAAATAGATATGTATCCATAAATAAGCAAAAACACAAGTAAATAAATAGAGGTTTTATGTCAAATCAAAGAATCTTGGAACTGGAAGACATCTTAGAAGTCATTTATTTGTATGCATATACACACAGATACATAAAAAATTCATACTGGTTAAAAAGTGTCTTAAATATTGATAATATGCATATAACCCAGATCAAATCTGCTGTCAGCACCAGGAAGGAAAAGGGAATGGAGGGAGGAAGTTAAGTTTTAATCATACAACTTAGGAAAACTTGTGCAGTCATTTATTACATGTAATTGGTAAATAATAATAATAATAATAAACGTTTTAAAGTACCTTGCATATATCAGGAGTTCAATAAATGTTTAATTATAGAGATGATTGCATAAAAATAGAAAATAAAAGTATATAAGAAGACATTAATTATCAATGCTGATTATAGTTCAAATAGAGTTACAAAAAGGAGGTCAATATGGTCTGGAGATACAATGTAAGCTAGTCATTAGAGGATGGATAGGATAGGCAGAAAAGTGGGAAAAGGCTTCCAAAAGTGAGGGAATAGCCCAGGTACTGATATGGGAGGGAGTGTACAGAAAAATAAGGCAATCAGTCAAATGTAAAGAAGGATCCTTTATGAGAGTTGTGTAAAATAAGGTTGGAAAGGGAAGAGAGGATCAGTTTATGGAGGATTTGAAACATGAAGCAAAGGAGTTTAATCTGATGTGGGTAAGTCAGAATGAATTCCTGAGGAGGACAGTAATATGTTGAAAGCATTTGGAAATATGAGTCTGGCAATGGTGTACAGGACAGAATGGGGCAAGGAGAGGGAAGGAAGAGCCTGGAAGGAAGAGTAGCAGTCAGGATGCAATTGTAGTGACCTGCCAGTAAGGTAATGAGGGAATAGAGAGGAAAGCTCGAATAGTGACCAATAATTTTCTGCCTATTAGTCAGCAGGCCACAAATCCTACAAAAGAACAATTCAAATGAGCAACACATTCCTCACCTTTCCATTCTAGGCATATTATGGATCTGAATCAAACTGAGTTGAACTAACTGAGAAGGCATTTAGGAATTTGCTTAACAAACTCTAGAGAAACACACATGCTCTGTAATTTCTGTGTAATAAGAAGGTTAAATCTTTGCTATAATTCACTGTTTTGAATCACAGAATTTCAGAGTTTGGAGGTACTTTGAAGAACAAAAGGGGTAACCCTGTGTTCCAAAAGGCTATGCCAACAAAGCATAAGCTATGGGCCCTCCCAAGCTGAAAAGTTTTTCACTAGGGAAGAATTAAGTCAAGGAATATCTTTTGTGTGTGATTTGAAATTTTTATTTAATTAATTAATTTAGAATATTTTTCCATGGTTCCATGATTCATGTTCTTTCCCTCCCCCACACACACATTCCTTCATAGCCCATTAGCAATTCCACTGGGTTTTACATGTGTCATTGATCAAGACCTATTTCCATATTATTTATATTTTTTGATATGTTAACTAGGATTTTTTATTGTCAGACTTCCTTTGAGCAAATACGCAATTTTTTTAAAGGCTGTGGTTTGTCAAAAAGGCCCAAAATGGCTTTCCTTTAAATTCTCTTAATGCACAGATTTATCTCTGTTGACGCAAGTTTGTCTTACATTAAAACTTTTTCATATAAAAATAAACGTCCCAAACCAGATTTTTCTTCTGGTTAGAATTGCAGATTTATTTACAGATGTTTGTCAAGACCCCGATTAAGAAACTGGGATAATGGATTTTTAAAAATTTAAAACAACACAATATAATTTCATGCCCCTTTAAAAGATTGCTTCCATTTTATGAGTTTGACTTTGCTTCCCCCAACCCCAACAGGGTATTTTTGTAATTTCTAGCCAGTTTTATTGATATTTGCATTAGGGTGATCGCTTAGAGTCTACATCCCCAATCATGTCCCCATGGACCCATGTGATCAAGCAGTTGTTTTTCTTCTGTGTTTCTGCTCCCACAGTTCTTTCTCTGGATGTGGATAGCATTCTTTCTTAGAATTGTCCTGGATCCTTGCCTTGCTGCTAGTAGAGAAGTCCTTTATGTTGGATTGTGCCATGGTGTATCAGTCTCTGTGCTCCTGGCTCTGCTCCTTTCACTCTACATCAATTCCTGGAGGTGGTTCCAGTTCACATGGAATTCCTCCAGTTCAGAAGGAATGTTTTCTGAGAATTAATCTAACTCAGTTCCAAGAAGCTCATCATCAAAATCACCTTCATTTCCAAATATATCCCTCCCTTCTCCCCTACCCAGAAAACCATCCCTTAAAAACAAGAATTAAATAAGAAAGCAACTCAATGAAACCAACCATACCTTAACCAAGTCTGAAGGTATATATAATATTCTATACTCGTGGGCCTCACCTCTGCAAAGAAAGGGAGGGAATTGCATCTTCTCAATCCTCTGGGGCCACACTTCTGTCAGTTTCATATTTCTTTTATTTTTTTCATTTTTGTATTAACTGTGGAGAATATATCCCCCCTTCTGCTTACTTTAATTTATATCAGTTCATATAAGATTTTTCAAGGGGGCAGCTGGGTAGCTCAGTGGAGTGAGAACCAGGCCTAGAGATGGGAGGTCCTAGGTTCAAATCTGGCATCAGACACTTCCCAGCCGTGTGAGCCTGGGCAAGTCACTTGACCCCCATTGCCTACCCTTACCACTCTTCTGCCTTGGAGCCAATAAACAGTATTGATTCTAAGGCGAAAGGTAAGGGTTTAAAAAAAAAGATTTTCAAAATCATACCCACTCTTGAAGCCATGTAATATGATGTGAATTTATATCAGAAGTAGGAACATTTAACAGGGGTAAGCCAGAACCAGCTTAAACTGGCTCACAAGAGCCAATTGTTAAATTTTCAATGTGAGCTTTAATATCTTAAAAACCAGTAACACCTCAAATTAGGGCTTGATTTATTGTTTTGGTGATTTTGTAGACTTTTAAAAATGATGGAGAAAATGTTAATAATGCAGATTAAACTTAGAAGTCTATCATGCAAATTTTGTTTTCTAGAAAGTCAGTCATTAAGCATTCAT
Organism: Gracilinanus agilis; assembly: GCF_016433145.1. NCBI lineage: Eukaryota > Metazoa > Chordata > Mammalia > Didelphimorphia > Didelphidae > Gracilinanus > Gracilinanus agilis. The sequence goes on along the minus strand of NC_058131.1, from coordinate 467,836,634 downwards.
CAATTTACCCCTTTGTGTACAACAACAAAATCATGGGGCCTGAAGAATTAGATTATAAATGAAGTATGAGGTTGTACTCTGCGTTTATTGTTGTTGTCCCGTCATTTCTGAGTGTTCCTGACCCTTTTGGGGGTTTTCTCGGCAAAGTTACTGCAATGGTTTGTCATTGCCTTTTGCAGCTCATTTTACAGATGAGGAAACTGAGGCACACAGGGTTAAATTACTTGCCTAGGGTCACATAACTAGTAAGTAAGTATCTGAAGCTGGATTTGAATTCCTAAAGATGAGTCTTCCTGACTTCAGGCCCAATACTCAATCCACTGTACCACCTAGTGCCCATTTCTGGTTGATGCCACATACGATCCCCAGAAACATCATTTTTTGAAATATCACCAAATGATTAGGCATTTGCACAACGTGGTTGGCAGAGGAAGCTCGGTCTATAAAGCTTTTTTCTGTTGTTCTTAGGTAGAGTTGGACCCAGTCTTTGCAGAGAAGACAAATAAATAGTCTGTCACATAGTAGGACTTTAGTCTGATGGATAAGTGCCTGCCATTTTGCTCTCTGAAGTTCTAGGATTTGTTGGCTTAAGATAAGCATCTACAAGTAGGAGAAGCTACCGGAATTACAGCAAGTGATTAGCAAGCAATGCATATGGGTTTTTAACAAGACAATCTTAGGTAGCTTCTCTTTGTGTCTCAGTTTGTTGTTCCATAAATTAGTAGAAAGACTCACATCTGTTCTTCAGGGATACTGGGCAGCCTAATTAATGTTTGCAAAGTACTTTGAGGTCCTCTAATGAAAAGTGCCATATCCAAGCAACATATAATTAGAGACAGATTTGTCCCTGCGTTTCATTGGGAAAGAAACTCACATGAAAGTACTAATTTGTACTTTTACAGTATCTCTCATCCTGAGATCAAATTCTTGCTAAATGTATATCATTGTCCTGCCTTTCAGTTTAAGAAACCTGGTTGCCCAATGGTTACAAACACACAAACAAAAAACCAACTCTGCCACATTGTTTTTCCCTATAATACCCAAGGGCCATTTTCCAGTTCTTTCTCCAACACCAGCGAGCCTAGATGCCTGTCAGAATCCAACTAATTTAAATCAAGTAAAAAGCAAAACCCTAAAGAGATCAAGTAAATTCCAAATTTAATTCAGATCCCAAGCCTATTCCACTTAGCATTTCTTCAAATAGATTTAACTGCAGAATAAATTCACTAAAAATATCTTCACAAGGCCAGAGGAAAATATTAATGTAATACTTGACTATGTTGCTCCTTGAAAGGTCAGATTATTTTAAATTGGAATATATTCCACGCACAAAGATAAGGACATTAGGGTTGTTTTGAGTAGATTTATAAGCCAATGATCCATTCCTTCCTAAATATTCTAGGTTTCTTACTAACAAGAGAATTGTGTTGTTCCTTCCCTATCTAGTAAAGAACAATTTTAAATGTGCTACAGATTGTTCATATTTTCTTTGGAAACCAAAGCTGGCCTATTGCATAATCAGCAAATAGCTGCTAAACCTCATTGCCACTCACTCACTCACTTGGAGGCCGGATTCTCACATCTTATTCAGTCTGTTGACCCCAGAAACTGCACATGGACAAGTTGAAAATCAAATCATCTTCTTGAAAGTCTCTGCGTCCATAAATGCAAATTTCTCACTTAAATGCAAAGTAGATCAAAATGTTCTTGCATCAAAAAGAGCTTTTCAAAAAACAGACTCAAGATTTTTCATATCTTGTTTGCATAACAGAAAAAAAAATTGCAAAAGGACCTGCAGTTTAGCTCTCTGAAAACATTGTGGTTTATATCCATGTGATGCTCTGCTACTGAGTTCCTGATAATTAATATGATCTCTAGGGTCCCTGATCCCTAAATAGTGCCTTTTACAAAAACCAATTGTAAGGAGGGAATTAAATGATAAGAAAATCAGTTTATCATCTCATCACAGCATTGGGCACCATCTAAAAGTCAAGCAACAAAGGAATGTAGAATATCTTAAATTATTTACATGTTATTATGCACACATAAAGAGAGACTATGGTATAGCAGATGGAGAGCCTGCCTCAGAATCATGAAGACCTAGATTTACATTTCAATTCTGCCACATCCTGGCTATATGTCTCAACCTCCCAGGGTTCCCAGACAACTCTTATGTTGGAGAGAAGAGGTTGCCATTCATTGGTGAAGGAAGTTCCTTACTAGGAACTTGCTACAAAGATAACACAGGTCTGGTCAACATGATATGAAAGACATTTGCCTTGCAACTTTCTCATTTTCATTTTTAGTATAAACTTTATATTTTCAAAAAATAAATATTTTAATGAAGCTTTTCATACTTTTTACATACTTCATGTAATAAGAAAATTACATTGGTAAAAAGAAATGTTTTCTTTGAATTGAAAAGGAGAAAAAAAGACTCAGAAAGAAGAGCTTGCTATAATAAAATCACATTACTGGTATAAGGGTGGGGGGCAGTGAATGGGGAAGTATAGAGAATGGACTCTTGCTCCCTTGAAAATCCATTCAATATACATTTACTATGATAAGACCTTTTTAAAAAAACTTTAACTTGAAATATAATTGTAAATTATGCTTTATTCTATCCAGTTTCTTTTAATCCTGATTAAATATTACAGTATTCCTAAAAATCTAAAGTTAACGTTTTAAAGTATCTTAATCCAATAGTTGGCAACAAAGAACAAAGAAGAGAGCCAAGTACTCAGTGTCCCAAGAAGGGTACTATAATTTCACACATATGCTATGCATCATGTGTGAAAAGTGAATCTTATAACAAAGATCATGCTTGGAATGCATGGGGTGTACAATATTTGTCTTCCAGAAAGGTTTTTTTAATAATAAAAATTACTCAAGATTAATTTTTTGTTATCCATTCTTAGAGAGGAAAACCAAGCATTTGAAGTCTGGAGAAATACTTTTAAAAGTACTCCTAAGCAATGGAAATATGGAAAAGTTATTATTGGTGAAGAAAGACCAGGAGCTGTTTTAGCATTTTACATATATATGCTGTTTTACTTGGAAGCACACCATAGAGAGGAAAAATCTCTACAAATATTTCTAAATGCTGCATGTTTCTAATGTACACTTCTATCCAAAATGTGACTTTTAATAAAGTTGGCAAATAAACATAAATATGCATAAAACCTTACATATGAACTCCCCACAGCAAGTATTTTTTTGATTTGATTTGATCTGATTTGTTGAATTAGTCTTCAACAGTTCATATGTACTAGAGTCTTAGGTTTCCCATGAACAGCCCACAGATGTGGATTTAATGGAATTTCAGCCCTTTATCAACAAAGTATCTGAGCAAAAATTGATGGGCCTGGACTAGAGAAGACTTGTAGGCAGGAAGAAGGGAGAACTAGGAAGACATTATGGCTGTTTTTAAGCATTTGAAGGGCTACAATATAGAAGAAGATTAAATTTTTTCTGCTTGGGCCCATAAGACAGAAACAAGAACAACGGGTGGAAGATGCAAAGAGATGTCAGCTTGATATAAGGTAAATATTCCTAGAACTATTCCAAAGTGATATGAGCTGTCTCCATAGGCAGTGGATTCCTCCTTATTGAAAATATTCAATCACGAATTGCATGACCAAATTTTTTACCTTTGTACAATTTCTGACAGCATTTTTTTTAGTTGTTCTGGACTAGTGATTTTTTTTTCTATTAGGTAACTCCCAAAGGGGAAACTTGGTCCACCAATTCAGATAAATATCTCTTCTTTTTTTTTTAAACTCTTAACTTCTGTGTATTGGCTCATAGGTGGAAGAGTGGTAAGGGTGGGCATTGGGGGTCAAGTGACTTGCCCAGGGTCACACAGCTGGGAAGTGTCTGAGGCCGGGTTTGAACCTAGGACCTCCCGTCTCTAGGCCTGACTCTCAATCCACTGAGCTACCCAGCTACCTCCAGATAAGCATCTCTTCTGCAAATTAAAGTCTTAGAGGAACTGAGGGGTTAATTGATTTATCCAAAGTCACACAGCTATCTTGTGTCAGTATTTTAATTACCAAAATTGGCTGTCATAAAGAGATAATTGTTTCCCAAATGCATTCACCGTGCAGTGTAGAAATATACCACATCCTCCCAGAAGAGTTTTTCCCATGTTGCCAACTCTCTCTTTCAGTGTGCTGTTGTTAAAAACTCTAGTGGCTTTAGAATTCATGGGCCTGGTTTTGAATGTACGCTTGACTAGTTACTATATAGATGACCTTAGGCAAGTCGCTTACTTTCTCTGGAACTAAATGTTCCTCTCTGTAAAATGAACAGAATTAGACTCAATGATCCCCAAAGTCTCTCCCAGGTCACGACCTACAAAATCCTGTGAAAATTCTTCTCAGACACTTATAAGGAATCTTTATAATATTCACAAATTTCAAGAAAAAATCAAAACTTGAGTTTGGAAAAATCTTAAGGGAGTCTGTAGCTTTTTAAGACCAAAGAATGTGCCATATGTAATTTCTTTTTCATTTTTACTGTTCTCATAATCTATTTAAAAGAGGTCGGAGATGAGAGTAGAGGATGGATCTATACCCTAGAAATCCTGTATTTAGCCTAATTCAGTATGACCTTGTAGGATTGAAGTGTATGAGCCATCCCAAGAAATAAAGGAACAAACCAGGACTCCTTTCTCCAAATATCTTACACTCTCCTAGGAGAGAAAAATGCAAACAATTTGTAGAGTTTTGCCAGTAGACCCCAAAATACAGTTGATTAACAAAGCTGAAAATGTGTTGACTAGTCCCAAGACATATTATTAGACTGTGCTTTCTCTTCCAGGAAGAGTTTCTGAAGAGCTGGGAAGATGATTGCCTCTCGGTTAAGGAATGACTGAACAAATTGTTGACTATGAATGGAATAGAATATTAATGCACTATAAGAAATGATGCATATAAACAATGTAAAGAAACTTGGGATGGCTTGAATGGTAAAAACAATATCTACTAAGGTTCCTGACTCAGAGATACGTCTAGTTTGGCCTAAAAATTAATGAAGTCATCCTCAAGACTTAAGTGATCTTTGAAACATTGAATTAGTTTCTAGGCAGCCTAAGTTCCTTGCTTCCTTCCTCCCTCTCTCCCTCCCTCCCTCCCTCCCTCCCTCCCTCCCTCCCTCCCTTCCTTCCTTC
>NC_058131.1:467810727-467826514 GCF_016433145.1 Gracilinanus agilis | reverse complement strand
ATATATATATATATATATATATAAAATGCTGAACTGAACTGAACACAATTCTCCAGATATAACCTGAACTGGAATATAAAAGTAGGACTGTCACCTCCTTAATTCTGGACAATACCTCTCAACATAGCCTAAGATTTAATTAACTTTTTTTTATTTCCAAATCACACAGTTGAGCTTACAGTCTCCTAAAATTTCCAGTTCTTTTTCAGACAAACTATTCTCTAACCATGCCCTTCTTGTGGTCACTAAAAAAATATGAAATAGTTTGGGTCAAGAATTATACTCTGGGGGCACTACACTGGAGATTTCCTTCCAAGCTGACATCAGACAATTAATAATGATTCTTTGGGTTCAGCCATTAAATCAGTTCTGAATCTACTTCACTGTATCTCATCCACATCTCAGTATCTTGTCCACAATAATAACGTGAAAATCTTTGTCAACTTTGTCCTCTAAAATCTGGATAAACCATATCTACAACATTTCCTGACCTCTGAGCCTGTTCACCTCTGTCAGATTCAGAAATGAGTTTAGTGTGGTATGTTTTGGTCCTAAAGAAACAGAAAACTAAGAGAAAGACAAAAGCAGAAACAGAGAGAAAAATATGGCAGTTATCTTCATAGAGAATCCATGGAAACTGATGAAATTAACAAGATTTACAAGGCTTTTTACAATATTAACAAGAATTACAAGACTGTTGTCTCCTACCATTTCATCCCTCCAAAACTTATTCTATACCCTATTATTTCTACCCCTCAATACTTTGCCAGGCATTCATCCTTGCTTTGGTAACATTCTCCTCCCTTCCCTAGCTCAAACTTTTGATGAACCACTTCAACCTTATACTACCTTCTCCTCTTAAGTCTATTTCTAAAACTTTGTCCTATTGCCATTCATGCTTGGCAAATCCCAACCTTGTATTCCTTTGTCCATCTGCCTCCTCTGCCCCTATTCATGTCAAGAAGAATCTGAAGAGAGCTGAAAGTTGAAAATTAAAGGGATGTCCATCATAAACATTTCAATAAATGAAGAAAAAGAGAAAAGAAGGTTCTATGCACAGCCATGAATTTCTATTATGTATGATATGAGTTTATTTTGCATGTATATAAAATTTAGCAAATGAGAGAAAGAGATTTGAGCTAGTAGTTTTTTTTTAATCCAGCCCTATGACTTTATTGATGTCCAGTTAGGAAATTCCCTCTACCAAAGCAGATATTTAACTCTTCTTTGATTTATTGGTTTAAAAAAGTTGCTGGAATACTGGAAGGTGAAGTGGTTTGTCCAGGGTTAAAAAGCCAGAATATATCAAAGATAGGACTTGACTCAAATTTTCCTTACTCCAATAATTACTTTCTATCTACTGCACTATCCAAGCTGCCTGTGAAGCCAAATGTCAGGATAATTTGTACTTTATCCTAGCAGAAATAGGAAACCACTGAAGCTTTCTGAGCAGGGGAGTAGCATGATCAGACCCCTGCCCTAGAAAAGTTATTTTGGCAACTCTGTAAAGGATGAATTTCATTGGAGGAAAATGAAGCAGGAAAGTTATTTAGGAGTCTACTGCACTTTTTCTGGTAGTATGTATCTAAAGCAATATTTGAACTTAGCTCTTCCTGACTCATTTCCTTTGTAACTTTCTAAAGCTCTTAGCAAGTAATATTGCGTATTTTAACTATTTGTTTGATATTTCACAGTTATGGCTAGATTACAAATTCCATTAGAGCAAGGACTAGAAAAGTAATTAATTAATTAAAAGAGGAATCCACTGTAATAGGCCAAAGTGTGATGAAGATTCAAACTAAGGCTTATAATAAGGTTTAAGCCTTATTAGATTCTAAGGTCTTGAGAGCAGGGACTGCCTTTTGCCTCTTTTTATATCATTAGAATTTAGCACAATGCCAGGCGTATAATAGATCCTTAATAAATGTTTGTTGATTGACTGAATGATTATTAGTAAAGATAAGAAAATGGATGTTGGGGGATGTAGAAGTGGCAAGGTTTGGCAATTGATGTAGGTATTGGAAGGTGAGATGAGGGGAGAGCCAGAGATAACTCTAAAATTAAATGGGGAGGGGTGTCACTGACTTAAATAGTGAACTCTGGAGGAGAGGTTGGTTTAAAAGATAAAATAATGAGTTCAATTTTAGATAGGTTAAGTAAGATCCATGCAGTTTTTGAAAGTGAGTGTTTTTTGTGATTTGTGATCATGAAAAGGGACCTGTACCCCTTGACATCAGAGGAATTAGACAAAGGAAATCTGGTACACACACACACACACACACACACACACACACACACATACATATCATGACATCTCTGAGTATGATGCACATGGTCCAAGGAAATTTGTTTATGCACCTGGACGATTATGGAAAGTAGGAGAGAAGAAAAAGTGTATTTGTTGTTAGTGACACTACAGTTGATTTTGCAGACATTCTCTAGTTTCTCCCCACACCTGACAGATGGGGTCATTTTGCAAAAGAAATCAATGAGAATGAAAATGCAGCTCACTCCACGGCTGCAGAACTCAAAAGACAAAACTATTTTTGACAATCTCAGCTTTTTCATGTGCCCATACTGGAATGAACACAGGCGATCAGATAAAGAACCTTGTCTAAGCCATGATCCCTGATGCTTCCGAGTACCTAAACATGTGTGAATGAAACTCAGAAGACTTGCCAAAAATTGCCACTTGCCTCTAGATTTAGGGCCAGGAAAGTTTTCCAAAAGAATAGAAATAAAGTTTCACAACTGTATTTACTCCCTTTGGAGAATAGGTCAGAGCCTGGCAGAGGAATGAGCTGGCAAGAATTTAGATGTACTAGTAACTCTTTTAATGTAGACGGAAAACAACAAATGAACCACCACTAACAACAATATCCACTTGGGTTGGAATCAAGAGGTCTGTGTTCTAGTTCTGGATTTGATAGACTAATTCAGTGATTTCTCTAGAACCTATCAATAAAATGAAGACAATAATACCTGCATGTACTTAACTCTAACAAAAAAAGACAAATGATACATATGAAAGTATTTTTTAGTTTGCACAAAGGTAATAGAGAAACTAAAGATAGTATTACTGTCCTTAATATAAAGGAGGGCAGTTAGAGTTAGACAGTAGAAGGAGAGAGAAAAAGGAAGAAAAAAGGGGGATGGAGATTAGGAGAGAAAAAGGGCACAGAAGAGGAAAGAGAGAAAGAGAGCAATCATTCTTTGGATACCATCCATACAGAAACTTATCTGAAAAAACTCTCAGGGTTTTAATGCTTAATTAGAGTTAACTGCACAATAGGATTGTTTTAAAAGTCATTTCGAGTTTAGGTTGCATTCAGAGAAGTATAGTATCCAGAAGATAGACAAAAAGATCTCTGTTTACCAGTCTGCAACTTGGTCAGACCATACCTGGAGAGTCCTGTATTTAGTTCTGAACGTCTCACTTTTGGAAGGATGTTGATAAGCTGGAGGATGTCCCAGAGTAGCCCAAACAAGATGGAGGCACATGAAGATCAGTTGAAAAAACTTCAGATGTTTAACCCAGAGAAGGGAAGACTTAGGGAATGAAGACATCATAGCTGTCTTCAAGTATCTGAAGAAATATCATAGAGGAAAATGATTAGACTTGTTTTCCTTATATCCTGCCCATGAAAGCAAAACTAGAAAAAATTCATAGAAATTTCAGAGAGGACAATTGAGTTGCATCAGAAAAAAAAAGAATGTTCACCCTTATTTGAGGCAACAGGTGGTGCAGTGGATAGAATTTTAGGCCTGGACTCATTATAGTCAAATACTGCGTGACTTATCTTGCCCACATCAAATCAAGTCACCAAGTATTTATTAAGCTCTTACATTGGATAGGGTACTGGCCCTAGAATTAGAAGGACCTGAGTTCAAATCCAGTCTCAGACATTTACTAGCTATGTCACCCTGGGTAAGTCACTTAATCTTGTTTGCCTCAGTTTCCTCATCTGTAAAATGAGCTGGAGATGGAAATAGCAAAACACTCCAGGATCTTTTTCAAGAAAACCCCAAATGGGATCATGAAGATCAGACAGGATTGAGCAACAACAAAATGTTATCAGTTACATTATCCTAGTAATACAAAAACAAACAGAAAGGCAGTCCCTGCCCTCAAAGAGTTTACATTCTAATGGGGAAAGGCAGATAGATGAAAGTAAGCTGAAAATAAATGGGAGAGATGATGAAGGTACCCATCATTGGAGCATGGTAGAAAAATTCTGGCTAGTCAGGCTTGTACCGTAAAGAAGAGTGAAGATATGCTGGTCTGAGTCCTCCTTAAAAAAGAGGTTGTAGGATGAACTAGTCAATCAGGAGGAGAAGCCACAGTGGCAGAAAAAAGTCCAGGGCTAGAGTGAGCTTCCATGACAAAGAGGTTTCTATGGCATTGTAGAGCAAGTGCCTAGGTGGCAATAATTCCTAAAACATTTAAATGTCTTTTTAGTTTCTTGGCTAAAGTTAAACCAAATCTTCATAGCCAAAAATGATTGCCTTGAATTTCTGTTAGTCTCTGAATAAGTTATGCTCCAAGGAGAACAAGTAAGTTTCATTTCAGACTAAGCCCAAGTGATAAGCAATGGAGAGGAGGATAGAGGCAGGGGAAATTCTCTTTAAGGGCTTTTGCCAGCCTACCTTGTTCTACCCTGACGATGATTTTTAAAGACTTACTCTTGAGGGCAACTTAGTGGCTCAGTATAGAGCCAGGCTTAAAGATGAGAGGTCTTGGGTTCAAATCTGATCTCAAACACACCAAAGCTATCTGACCCTGGGCAAGTAACTCAACCCCCATTGTTTAATCCTTACTGCTCTTCTGCCTTGGAATCAATACAAAGCATTGATTCTAAGACAGAAGGTAAGGGCTTTAAAAAAATGCATTCTTATGATTTGTCACTCCTTTAAGAACTTTCCCTTAGAAACTATTCCTAGATATCAATGGATCAAAATCCCTTTGCTGTCCCTTCAAGGGAAAGTTGCAAATACATAAATATACTAAAAAATATTTGTAGCACTCTCTCTGGGGCCATTTCTCCAAGTCTTGCTGATATTAGTGGAACAGATCCCCAAAGGAAAGCTGACTACTTGTCCTTAAGGGTTATGGAGGCAGTCCTGAAAGGCTGGGAATTGTATTACTATTGCTCACAAACTCCCACTGGTGCACTTCCCATTGACTTTAGTCAGCCACACATCAATTAAATTTTAGAATATTGTATTTACTCTAAGATAATATAATATGTTGGTACAGTATAACCCCTTAAAGGTCTCAAATAGACTCTCCCACAAATAGATAGAGAGTCCAGGAAAAGAGAGAGAGCTTAAATTTAGAGCACAAGGATAGTGAAGTACATTGGTAGAGAATATATAGACCAATAAGCATCATTCTTCTTAGAGGAAAGGGTTACACTCCTTGAAGCTGCTTTCTTCCTTGGGTGGCCATATCTCTTTATCTTTGCTTATCCATGTTTGTCTTTAGATTGACCTCTAGCTGCATTGTCTGCTACTCAATGGTCATTTGAGAGAGAAGAAGAAAACAAGAAAAAAAATCTCTCTTCCACCAAAACTAGCTATCTTCTTGTGATTTTCACACAGTAGAGGACTAATAAAATTTGCTGAATTAAACTGAATTCCTGCATCAATAACCCTTTCCATATGGATATAAAATATTAAACAATCCTGATGATTTATTTGATGATTCTCAAGTAGAGTAGACTCTCTCATCTAGTAGATGGGGCAAATGTGTGAAATATACCAATATATAACCATACAAAGTTTGTAGTCCTCCAACTAAGTTGCATTTCAAATCTCACAGTTTTAAGCAGGTAGTAAATCAGCAACATTTCCTGAATATCTATTATGCACAAGATACAGAGTACTTCTTGGTAGGTGGGGAAGGCATAAAATTAACAATTAGCATCAGAAAAGGCAAATAATGAGAGTAATTTTCCCTGGCTTCACTTTCCTATTTTCACCCATTTCTCACTCTTGAGTTCCCTCCCAGCTTTGACATTCCATAATTCTATGAGTTTGTTTCCACCCTTTGGATTCTTTGGATTCTCTTTAGATTACATGCCCAGCAGACCAGGGTCATGCCTGCATGTTGTCTTTCTCTTGGCACTGTTGGAGCTTATTGACACTACATAAGAAATCATTATTCTTCTTATTATTACTATTATCAGTCATAACCTCCTCCATTGAAAAACAACCAACCTTCCAAGTGGGTGTTTCACATAAGTGAGACGTCTGCTGGAGACAAGTAAAAATGGGTAAAACATGCTGGAAAGAAAGCAAGACAGCAGAGAGTTGGGAAGGGAGGATCTGAGCTCCCCCAAGCAGAGAAGAGAAGCAAAGAGCAAAGGGGTTTAGAAAACCCTGAGGACCTGAGGGAAAGAAAGTGTCATACTCCTGACCACAATCTGAAATGTCTGTTTGTAAAAATGCATAGCCAAGCAACCAACCATTTCAATATTACCTCTGTCTAGGGCCTTTGAAACTCTTCTTTCTCACACCCTCCTCCTCCCTCTCTCTAACAGGGGTCCAAAGTCAGCAGGCAGTGTTGACATGATGTGCAAAGAACCAGAGCCCCCAGGTAAAGAAAAAAGATTCCTGCAAAAAGACAAACGAGAAGAGAACTCAAGGAAAGTTCACAGTGGAAAAACAAATATCCACACAGGGAAGGAAGAGGGAAACCAAGAAGTCAGGAACTAGCCAGAAAAAACAAGAACAAAATCAAAAGGAAAGCCAAGAGCAGGAGAAAAGATGAATCAAAATAAAAAACAGGAACAATCTTTTGGAGTTCAAGCAAGAGATGCAGTGTGCCTAACTGGGGTTTATAGAGAGTGACTTCTGAACTGTACTCAATCAGCACCAACAATAAACATTCATTCAACTGAGGACCATTTCTTCAAAGGGATTTTGAATTCTTTAACTCCTCCCAAGAACTATCAACACACCTACTCTTGCACACCACCACCAACCATTTCCCTTTACTAATATATCATGGATATAAGAGTTGACATTTTAGAGGGATTCTAAAGCTTTGAAATTCTTTAAATGGGACCAATTTGGAATACTTTTAAATAGTTTTCTTAGAGGAAAATGTAGCAAAAGATAATAATCTGAGGGTTAGCCATTATTTTGGGCCCTTATAGACAGGCCGGCATAGCTGAGTCAGGAATGGAGCACAGTGAATTTGTCTGAGTCCATTTAGGAACATGAGATTAGGTCAGGAATAAAAAAAGCAAGCAGCTGCTATAAAAGAAGCTTTCGGGAGAGAAGTCGAACCATGAGCTCCTTGTCATTTCTTATTTCATTGCTTCCTAACCTGGCACTGACTTCCCACTCATAATCTCCCCACTTGTCTCATCTCCCTTTGATTTCTGGACACCATGGCCCAGAGAACATTGCCATAGAGGTGCCAGATTCTGGAGTTAAGGAATGGGTTATCCCAGAGTTCGCCAATTTGTTGATAATCTTTCCATATTTAGATTTAGAGACTTGGATGAGAAAGAACCTGAAAGAGATGGTCAATTTGATCATGAGCCACATTGGAGGAAATGTAGCGATCAAGGACAAGTGGTACATTTGATTGCTAGATGCATGTTCTCCTACCTCCTATTCTTCAACTCTGGGCTCCTACTATTGCAAGATAGTAATGACAATCGAAATCAGTGGGATTCTCACTACCATCCCACCCTAATTCCTTCTCATTTAGAGAAAGAAGAGATAGAAGAGAGAGTTCTAACCCTTCTTGCTTCTAGCCAAAATCAACCAGTACTGTTATGTTATGTACCTCCCATTGGGCTCCTCCTCAAATTATTATGTGTCCCCGTGTACAATTATAACAAAAAAAAACTGTGGAAGCAGCCTATACCCCTGTTCTAGGTCAATGTGGATAGAAATCTGAAAAGAGGTTTTGATCCCCTTAAAGAGACAAAAGGTATTATCACTGCTTCAGTGTGAGCTGAGGCCCAAGGGGATGATTGGACCTGATCTCAGTGGGATTTCCCATAAGCATGAGAGATATACTATAATCTTACCTCTAGGCAAATATGAGTTTTCCATAAACAGAAGAGCTTATAATCATATGCCATGATTGATATTCATCTAGACCTAATGGAGATAAGTCCTTGAGGCAAATGAGAACTTGAGCTGGATAAGTCTCATAAAGGGATCATTCTAAAAATCCCCTTTAGACTCCTGTTAGAGAGAGGGAGGAGAAAGGTGGGAAAGGAGGGTTTTCAAAGACCCTAGACCAGGGATGGTGAACCTTTTAGAGATGGCATGTTGGGTCCTGCCCCCACCCTACCCACCAGACCAAGTGCTGTGCCCATCCCCACAGACTGAGTGCCCTGACTATCCCCCCCACTGAGTGCCAGGGGCACCCTGCCCCCCCTTACCCTACACAGGGGAGGGAGAAAGCACTCCCAGTGGACTGCTGGACAGAGGGGTGGGTGAAGTGAGGAATGTCCTCAGCAAGTGTAGAGAGGGGGAAAGGAGTGGCCTTAGCACTGGAGATGGGGAAGGGGAGCAGCTCTACCGGAGTCCCTCTGCCTTTCTAGTAATGAAATTTGGGGGTGGGGGTAGGGAGTGAGGGTGGCCAAGTGCCCACAGAGAGCACTCTGAGTGCCATCTTTGGTTCACCATCACTACCCTAGACAGATTACTGAGATACTGAAGCAATTGGTTCCTTGGCTATGCTCTCCTCAACCAGTGTCACATGAAAGCACATTGGGGGATCAGGAAGTTACCTCATCTGAAATTGTCCTCTTAGCACCCTCAGTCCCATTTATTACTATTACAAGAGCCTCATAGTATAATTATTGGCATTCCAATACAGGACAAATACTATATACATTTAGTGTATTAAAGAAAATGAAGAGATACAGGCACACTAATTACTAATGGTGGAATTGTGAAATGGTACAACTATTCTGGAAAACAATTTGCAATTACTCTAAAAATGTCACCAACTTCTTCATAGCCTTCAACCAGCTAGACTATTACTAGGTATATATGTCAAGATAAACATATTCTGTATAATATTAAAAATCTTTGTATAATATAATATATAAAATTTATATAACATATAATAATATTTTACATAATATAAATATAATATGATATTATACCTTTGTAGTACCAAAGACCTGGATACAAAATGAGAACCTATCAATTGAAGAACAACTGAACACATTGACATATGGATATAATAGAATAAAGCATAATCATGCCACAAGAAATAATGAATATGAATAATTTAAAGAAACTTGGGAAAGCGCAAATAAAGTTATATATAGTCAAGTAGAACCAGAAGAACAATTTAAATAATAAGTCAATGAGTCAACACAGATTTTATTAAGCATTTTTACTATGCATCAAGCACTGTGCTGAGCACTGAGAATACACATATAAGCAGAAAGAAAAAAAGTCCCTGCCCTCAAGGAGCTTACATTCTTTTTTTTTTAACCCTTATCTTCTGTCTTAGAATGGATACTAAGTATTAGTTCCAAGGCAGAAGAGTAGTAAGGGCTAGGCAATGGGGGTTAAGTCATGGTCAGACAGCTAGGAAGTGTCTGAGGTCAAATTTTAATCCAGGACCATCAGTTTCCAGGTCTGGCTTTCTAGTTACTGCATCTCCTAGCTGTCCCAAGGAGTTTACATCTAATAGGGAAAGATAACACATGAAACTGGGAGGAGGGGTTGTCCTAGGGAAATGGCAGAAAAAGTTCAGGGCAAAATCTGAAGAGAAATGCAGAACTGGCCTGGGTACCCTCCTTAAATGGAGATTCTGGGAGAAGCCATCCAATCAGAAGAAGAGTCCACAGGTGTGGAGGCTACTTCCACTGGGTGAATTCTTAGGCTGAAATGAGCTTCCTGGATAAAAGATGTCTGTGACACTATAGACAAAGTCAGAGGACATCCTAGAGAAGACTGATGAGCAAAGTAATGTTTTTAAAAAAGCAACACTGAAATGATTCAGTATTCTAATCAAAATGGTGGCCAACCATGACTTCAGAGGACTAGTACCACATACCTCAAAAGTCTTGGCATAGAAGTGGTGGACTATAGGTATGGAATAAGGCATATATTTCTGGATAGAACCAGTGTGGTGGTGTTTTGTTTGATTGTACTTATTCACTACAAGTGAAAGCTTTATTTGGGGGCAAGGAAATCACTGAGAAATAACAGTGATAAGGATAGAGCTCCAGATCTGGAGTCAGAAGAAGCTAGGTTCAAATCTGGCCTCAGACACTTCCTAGCTATGTATCTCTAAGCAAGTCACTTGACCCCCATTGCCTAACCCTTGCTGCTCTTCTGTCTTAGAAATGAAAGAACTAGCAGTGATGTTTAAAAAAAAAAAAGACAGAAAAAAAATCATCAGCAAAACTTTAAAACAGGGAAAAAAGAAACCAAAAAAAACCTAGCATTTTCATAGGGCTTCAAAATTTGCAAAGTAGGGGCAGCTGGGTAGCTCAGTGGAGTGAGAGTCAGGCCTAGAGACAGGAGGTCCTAGGTTCAAACCCGGCCTCAGCCACTTCCCAGCTGTGTGACCCTGGGCAAGTCACTTGACCCCCATTGCCCACCCTTACCAATCTTCCACCTATGAGACAATACACTGAAGTACAAGGGTTTAAAAAAAATTTGCAAAGTATTTCACACATTTATTTCACTTGAGCATCTTTCCAATATTGGCCTTTTGGTTTAGAGTTTCTTTATAATAATTTGGGATCAGCCCTTCTTCCCAGAATGGGATTGCCCTTCCTGTGTCCTAATGCTTTCTTATTACAAGCACATATTGACCCTTCCCAGAGCAGGAAATTATAAAGCAGGATAGTCCTTAATGTAAAATTATCAAGTAGCAGAAAGCCTACTTCTGAAGCTCCCTCTTAAATCTAGTGCCTTTCCTCTTTTAATTATTTCCTATTTTTCCTGTAGATATTTTATTTGTACATACTGACTGACACATTGTCTGTCCCATTAGATTGTGTGCTCCCTGAGAGAAAGAACTGTATTTTGTCTCTCTTTGTAACACCAACACAACTTTTTTCATGTTTTAAACAACAGACATTTTTATTTTTCATAATAAAAAATAAAATATTTTATACTGCTAGAAATACGATGTACTACTGATAGAAAAAAATGCAAAATATTTCCTGAGAGGGTGAAAGAAGCATATAACTCTCTGACTGCTTGTGTTTAAACTCTTGAAAACAGCCAGAGCTTTCTTACAGAAAGGGCAGTTTAAGAAAATACATAGTAGGTGCTTAAGAAATGTTTATCAGTTGGCTACTAAATCTAGCATGAGTGATATAGGGTAGGAAAGAGAAAGGGAAAGGAGAAAGTTATATATGTTTCCCATCCCCATAAGCTATCTATATATTTTGAGAGGTGGCATTTAATGGGAAGAGCTCTATATTTAGAATTAGAAATCAAGTAATCTAGCCTTTAATAAGCACCTATTATGTGCCAACGCATTGTGCTGTGTTTTTTACAAATTTCATTTCATTTGATCTTTACAACCACCCTTCAAGGTAGGAGCTATTATTATCCCCATTTTACAGTTGAGAAAACTAAGGCAAAAAAGTGACTTGCCTAGGATAACACAGCCAGCAAAAGCATCTGAGAGCAGATTTGAACTCAGATTATTTTGACTCCAGGCTCAACACTCAACCCTCTGCACCACCACCTGTCTTAAATGAGAGAAACAATATGCAAACAACCACAGTATGACATGCTCAGGTAACCCAGTTCTGCTACTTAATAGTATGGGCAGTTCACTCCACATCCTGTAAGTCTCATTTTCCTCACTTACAAATGTCTGGAACTCAACCCCGTTAGTATTGAATAATCATTTAAACTTGGGAATTGTGTGGGGGCAGCTACATGGTGCAGTATATAGAGTGCTGGGCTTGAAATCATAAAGACTCATCTTCTCAAGTTCAAATCTGGCCTCAGACAAAAGCTACGTAACCCTGGGCAAATCACTGGATCTTTGCCTCAGTTTCTTCATCTGCAAAATGGAGATAATCATAGTGCCTACGTTCCAGAGTTGTTGTGAGGATCAAGTGAGATAATAATTGTAAAGCTCTTAATATACTGCCTGGCACATAGAAAGAGCTAAATAAATGTTAGTATTATTATTTTTTATTTTTAAATTTTATTTTTTCCAATTACTTGTAAAAATGGTTTTTAATTTTGCTGTTTTAAACTTGTAAATTCCAAACTCTCTTCCTCCCTCCTCTCTCCCTTCCTTGAGGAAGCAAGCAATTTGATATAGATCAGTGGTTCCCAAACTTTTTTGGCCTACCGCCCCCTTTCCAGAAAAAAATATTACTTAGCACCCCCTGGAAATTAATTTTTTAAAATTTTAATAGCAATTAATAGGAAAGACATATGTATTAATGTTTCTACCTTTTTCGTAAAATATAGTAAAGAAAGGTGTAAATTAGAAACATTGAACTTTGAAATTATGAAACTATTTATTGAACTCAGAATAGAATGTACTACAAAAAAAGTTAAAACCTGTGGCCATCACCACTCCCCTGGATCGCTGCAGCACCCACCAGGGGACGATGGTGCCCACTTTGGGAATCACTGACATAGATTATGTACAGTCATGCAAAGCATATGTTCATATTAGCCACATTGCAAAAGAAAACACAGACAAAAAAAAACAAGAAAAATAAAGTAAGAATAAAAGCTTCTATTTGCATTCAGACTCCATCAGTTCTTTCTTGGAAGGTGGATAGCTTTTTTCATCATGAGTCCCTCAGAATTGTCCTGAATCACTTCATTGCTGAAAATAACTAAGTTATTCAAAGTTGATCAGTGTACAATATTGCTGTGGCTCTGTGCAGGAATGGTTCTGCTCACTTCACTTTGCATCCATTCATGAAAGCCTTTTCAGGTTTTTCTGAAACCATCCTGCTCATCATTTCTTATAGCACATTGAATTCCATCACAATCATATAACATGAGCTAGTGTTAGCAGCAATGCAATGATCCAGGACAATTCTGAGGGACTTATGAGAAAGAACACTATTCACTTCCAGAGAAAGAACTGTGGGAGCAGAAACACAGAAGAAAAACAACTGCTTGGTCACATGGGTCAATGGGGATATGATTGGGGATGTAGACTCTAAATGATCACCCTAATGCAAATATTAATAATATGGAAATAGGTCTTGATCAATGATGTATGCAAAACCCAGTGGAATTGTGTATTGGCTGGGGGTGGGGGAGAGGAGGGAAAGAACATGTAACCATGGAAAAATATTCTTAAATAAACAAACAAACAAATAAATAAATAACAATTTTCAATTTAAAAAAACATTAGCTAATGTTGATGGTGCCCCCTGGATTTGCTGTTGTTCTCCATATAGACAAAACAAAACCTAAAGGCCAGTTATATCTATTCTATGATTTCTACAAAATGCATCCATTCAGTCTCACTGAAATTCCGGTGAAACCTAGATCCTTACTTGGTTAATCAGTGATTTGCTCCTCTCTCCACACTCCTAACATTTAACATAACATGATCCCTCCTTACATTTTTATAGACCATGACTAAAAGACTCTAGCTTGGGCTTGGTGAGCAATTCTAGTCTGCTCCTCTCGGCCCTTCTTACTCCCATTCTCTTCCTTTCCATTACAGATTTATTCTCTGACCAAGACTGAGTCAGAACCCTCAGGAGCCTCCCAGTCACCAGCCAGAGCCACTGCTAGACCAACCTGACAATTATTATTGCAAATGCTATATGTGGTAAGGTCCAGAAAGGCAGGGAATTTTTTGTTGAAATTAGATTTCTACTCCTACTACGACACCCAGAATATGGTAGGAACTTCATAAATACACCAAAAACTGAATGAACGAGAAAGTGAACCAACAGCAAATTATCTACTCATTCTTGTGCTTTTAGGAATATGGTGAATGTCTGGTCTCCCCAGACACAGGGTGTCCCCAAAATTTTAGTGCAGGTTTAAGCTCTTAAAACGTAAACTGGCACTAAGGTTTTGGGGGTACCCCATATAAAGGAAAGAACATAAGGTCGCTGTTCAGAACTGGAATCAGAAGACCTGAGTTCAAATGCCTCTTCTGAGATTCATTACCTTTCTAACTTTGGACAAGTCAATCATTTCCATGGGCCTCAGTTTCCTTACCTTTACAATGAGACTAGATGGTCTCTGAGGTCCTTCTCAGTTCTGGATCTAAGAAGCTAAGTATCTATTGTCACCTGAAAAGGTGGTAGAAATGGAGTTTCTCAGAGATACAGCAAAGGAGAAGTAAATTCATAGGAGTGGGAGAATCCTAGTATGTTTCTTTCTATTTAAATAGAAAATTAATAATAGAGGCCACATGATAGAATCTCACATATTGGGGGCAGCTGGGTAGCTCAGTGTATTGAGAGTCAGGCCCAGAGATGGAAGGTACTGGGTTCAAATCTGGCCTCAGACACTTCCTAGCTGTGTGACCCTGGACAAGTCACTTAACCCTCATTGCCTAGCCTTTACCACTCTTCTGCCTTAGAACCAATACCCAGTGTTGATTCTAAGACAGAAGGTAAGGGTTTAAAAAAATAAAAGTTAAAAAAATAATCTCACATATTCCTGGCTCCCAGATAACAAAGCAGAAGGACATATGTTTTCATCTCTTTTCTTTTTTTCCCCTTTAATCCTTACCTTCTGTTTTAGAATCAATACTAAATATCTAAGTTCTTTGTTTAAATTTCATTTAAGTAATTAATTAATTTAGAATATTTTTCTAAGCTTAGATGATTCAAGTTCTTTCCCTCCCTTCCTCCCAGCCCCCTCCCATAGCCAATGAGCAATTCCATTGATTTTTACATGTGTCATTGATCAAGACCTATTTCCATATTATTAATATCTGCACTAGGGTGATCGTTTAGAGTATACATCCCCAATCATATCCCCATCGACCCATGTGATCAAGCAATTGTTTTTCTTCTATGTTTTTTTAAGTATCTAAGTTCTAAGGTAAAAGAGTGGTAAGATCTAGGCAAAAAAAAAATTCAACTTTCCCAGAGTTAGCTAGAAAGTGTCTGAGGCCCCAAGACCTCCCATCTCTAGGCCTGGTAGTCTCTCCCCACTGAGCTATCTGGATGCCCCTCTTCATCTCTTTTCCACAATAAATGGCATTTATAAACTACTTTAAAGTTTGCAAAATACTTCACATGCATTATTTCATTTGAGCCTCTCAACAAACCTAATCATTTTTAATCATGTTTAATTAATGTTCAATCATTTTTACTCACTCTTCATGACCCCATTTGGGGTCTTCTTAGCAAAGATACTGGAATTTACCATTTCCCTCTCCAGTTCATTTTACAGATGAGGAAACTGAGGCAAACAGAGTTAAGTGACTTACCCAAGGTCAGATGTAAACTCAGGAAGATTAATTTTCCTGACTCCTTCCTCAGCACTTACAACAGATATTATCATCATTACATATGAAAAAACTGAGTCTTGGGAGGATAAATGATTTGTCCTTGATCATGTATCTACTATCAGAAATGGGATTTAACCTAGTGGAATTGCTCATTGGCTATAGAAGGGAGAAGGGGAGGGAAAGAACATGAATTATGTAACC
The DNA here is from genome assembly GCF_016433145.1 of Gracilinanus agilis. Lineage (NCBI taxonomy): Eukaryota > Metazoa > Chordata > Mammalia > Didelphimorphia > Didelphidae > Gracilinanus > Gracilinanus agilis. Next base: position 467,810,895 of record NC_058131.1, on the reverse strand, counting down.
ATGGAAAAATATTCTTAATTAATTAATTAAATATAAAGAAGAAAGAAAGAAAAAAGGGAGAAAGAAAAAAAGAGAGAGAGAGAGAGGGAGAGAGGGAGAGAGAGAGAGAGAGAGAGAGAGAGAGAGAGAGAGAGAGAGAGAGAGAGAGAGAGAGAGAGAGAGAGAGAG
>NC_058131.1:467763587-467810401 GCF_016433145.1 Gracilinanus agilis | reverse complement strand
AGGGAGAGAGGGAGAGAGAGAGAGAGAGAGAGAGAGAGAGAGAGAGAGAGAGAGAGAGAGAGAGAGAGAGAGAGAAAGAAAGGGGATTTGAACTCAGATCTTCCTGACTCCTAATTCCAGCATTCTATCCATTCTACCATATGGCCTCTCCCTTTTAATCAAAGATCCAGCAAGGGCGCCACAGCTATAATTCAGAAGCACAACTACCCTGAAGCCTAGAAAGAAATGTCTGTCAAACTGTGCTGCTCTGGGTAGCTCAATACCTGGGAGTCAGACAAAGGCCTCATTTGTCTCTGACAGCAGGACCAATGGACACATGACTAGTGTTTGTCTCCAGGGTTCTCAGAACTTCCTCTTTTCACCAAGGCATTTAAATCTGGAAAACAAAATACTCCCTGTAAGAGAATGGTTTCTGGAGAATCGATTCAGGTATACGATGGGGTGGAGCTACCCTACATTCCTAAAAAAGTGAACCTAACAACCTTGATAAAGAGAGGAAAACTTTGCACAAAGAATTCTTTTTTTTTTTTTTAACCAAAGCAGCCAATGTAGGCTGCAAGTCTTTCTGAAACAGAGACTTCACTGTGAGCCCTACCACACCAAGGCAGGGATTTGAATTCTCATGACTAGAATATTCTTTAGGCAATTGCCATTCTTCCCTGATGGTCAGAGGTAGGCTCTGACAATCCTTCATTGTTCTGGGCTTTGCTTCTTTTCAGGGATGTGTTTGTTTGGGGAGGGATAGAGGTGGGGGGTGGGGGTTAGGTCTCCCCTTTTCTCTTACTGTGAACTCACATTCACTAGAGAATATATATTGTTCCACCCTGCAGTAAACTGTGGGTTCGTGGATCACTACAGAAGATTTAATTTCAGTTGAATTCAACAAGCATTTATTATGAGCTTGCTAAGAAAACCCCATGGATCCATGAGATCACAAAAAGTCAGACAAGACCATACAATAAAAATATGCCAGGAGCTAGGGATATAAAAACAAAATGAAAACAATTCCTGTCCTTGTGGAGCTTACATTTTATTGAGGGAAACTACATATACACAGAGAAAAACACTGAGAACTGGGGTGGAGGTCAGCAAAGGCCTCCTCAAGAGGGCACTTCAGCTGACCCTTGAAGGCAGCAAGAGATTACAAGATGAAGAGGCTGAGGGGCACAGGTATAGAGGCAGGAGATAAAAAGTACAATCCACTAATCTTCTGAACTCTTCTCTCTGTCAAGTGTACCAACGTCTCTCCATATAGGTTTCTGCCCTTAGAGAATCATGCTTGACTCTTCATTTTCCTTCACTCCACATATTTAATTGTTGTCTGATAGTTTAATCATGCTCTATTCTTTGTGGCCCCTTAGACCCCAGCTATCCAGGAGGCTTTCTTGGCAAAGATGCTGGAGAGGTTTGCCATTTCCTTCTCCAGTGGATCCAGTGAATCCTTCTGTCAGGTAATCCTGACAAATCCTCGTGTATCTGATCTACTGCAATTGATGTGCCCAGAGAATTATCCCAGTCATTGAGTCTGAACCACCAATGCAAGATGCAAAGGGACTTTATTGTCTTAGTTTAAACCAAGGGTCTCACATTGAAATGTGTGACCATGAGCTATGCCTGAGCAGGGCATTTATAGAGTGGTAGGCAGCTGGGGGTGGGATAGGGGGGATGTCTCCAAGGTAGTCCGTCCAGCAGGGGAGAGGTCTGGGAGGTGGTTGGTCCCTCCAGATAAGTGGGGGAATGTCTGGAAGGAATTCCTTCAGGTAAGGGGGAAGATCTGGAAGGAATTCCTTCAGGTAAGGGGGGAAGGTCTGGAAGCCAGTCTATAAGTTAGGAATTCCTACAGACAAGCCTGTTTTACTATCATGTTATACAAGAGTCTGGATTTTTAATTCTGACTCTTTCTGGGTTCTACACAATAGTCTCCTAATTGGTCTCTCTTCCTCAAGTTTCTCTCCTTCATCTATGCCACCCATAACTACCCATTTCCAAATGCCAATGGCTCCCTATTACCTTTGTAATTAAATACAAACATCTCTACTTGGCATGTAAAGCCTTTCAGAACCCATATGTAACCTGTCCTGCAAGGTTTATTATATTTTATATTTATATCCCAGGCAGCATGGTGTTATGGAGAGAAAGATAGATTTTCCTCATTCAGGATTTACTCTTACTGATAAAATCACCCAGTACACACACACACACACACACACACACACACACACACACACACACACACTACAATCCAGCCACATTGGCCTTCTTGCTGTTCTTCACAAATGACATTTCATTTCCAAATCTTTGCATTGGAAATTCCCTGGGCCTGGAATTCACTCCATCCTCATCTCTCCTTCTTAGGAAATAAAATCTTTACATTTCTTCAATGCTCAGCTCAAATATGTAGAAGTCAGATTGAAGTTGCTTGCCAATTCCGGGAGGAGGGAGGAAAGGAGGGGAGGAGACAAGTTGGATGATATAACTTCAGAAAATTTATGTGGAAAGTTGTTACTACATGTCATTAACATAAACAAACAAACAAACAAACAAATAAATAAATAAATAAAGATAAAACAAAGCTCAGCTCAAATGCCATCTCTTATATTAGGATATTCCTGATCTTCTCTCCTCCTCCCAACTACTATTGCTCCTCATTAAAAAAATATTCTAAATATCTGTGTGTATATATGTACATACATAGTGCTATCTTGTCATCACCACTGAAGATATATTTTGTTTATACTTATTTTCAGTCACATCATTTTCCCTGATAAAATACACACTTCTTGAAGACAGAGATTATTTCATCTATATCTATTTTCCCAGTTCATAGCTCAATACCCAATACCTAGGAGCCACTGTGTGAATTAATATAAATTGTACCTCTTATTCCTTTTGAAAAACCATTTTGGTTGGTATCAGCCCCATCTTTTGTCTGAGTTCACACAGATACTGTGGGAGGATGCCAGAGGCCTCCTGACTCCCTGGCATCCCAGAAGAGGCTTAGCCCTAGGCCCTGTGACTCCTGGTGTCCAGAGGACTGGCCTCTGACTTGAGATAAGGTCAAGTCTGTCCAACCAGAGACAGACTCAGAGGGAATGACATCACTAGGGGTTGGAGGAAGCAGTTTTCTGTAGAAATTCTTCTTGGCAGGGCCATGTGATTACGTGACTGATTCTCTCTCTCTTTCTCTCTCTTTCTCTCTCTCTCTCTCACTCACCTTCTTTCTCTCTTTCTCCCCCCCTCTCTGTCTCTCCCTCCCTCCCTCTCATTTACTCCAATTTTATTAATGAATAATCATAAACAAGTATACAATCTCCAGAGAATTGTAATCATAACATGACTTAATAAATACTTGTTTCTTGGTTGGTTGATCAGTTATTTGGTTAGTCAGTCAGTTGGTTAGTTAATTGATTAGAGTAATGTGAATACAGGTTGGAAAGATAGGTTGGAGCCTGATTGTGAAGGGCTTTCAGTGCCAAGCAGAGGCCTCTGTAAATCACTTTTCCTTGGTCTGTGTGGACAACGTGGCAGCCAAGCATTAACTTCTAATGCCAACCCTTAGGCCTCTCTTTCAACACATAATACCCTTCTCCAACATGACTTTGCAGGTCCCTCAGCTTTACTGGCTGAACTCCAAACACAACGTTGGTTTTCCTGGTCCAGGAAGCCAAGCAGAGATTTATCTGCCAAGCAGGTGTATTTGCTTTTGGATGATAAAGGATATTCTCCAGCTCTCTGCTTTAATCATATTTCAGACATCCTTCTGCGTTTGAAAGAGGAAAGAGTAAATAAAATCCCCAACTGCTACACAGAGACTATTAGCAAAGTGCCATCCCTTGAAGAAAATACATTTTTTAAACCCTTGCCTTCCATCTTAGAATCAATACAGTGCATTGGTTCCAAGGCAGAAGAGTGGTAAGGGCTAGGGTAAGTGACTTGCCTAGGGTCGCACAGCCAGGACCTTCTGACTTCAGGCCTGACTCTGCCCCTCAAAATAAGATATTTTACAAAAGCTGGCACAAGCTGAAAAAATCTCAGTGCCAAAGAAGGACTGTTTTTGAAGCCTCTTGCCCACAAATGGAGCCCCAAATCGAGTCTCACCTAATTAAAAGTTAAAAAGATGTCTAAACAGTGTATGATAAATCCAAAGAGCCCAGCTTTAGGGACAAAAATCCACTATTTGACAAAAACTGCTGGGAAAATTGGAAAACAGTATGGGAGAGATTAGGTTTAGATCAGTGATTCCCAAAGTGGGTGCCACCACTCCCTGGTGGGTGGTGCAGCTATCCAGAGGAGCAGGGATGGCCACAGATGCATTTGGGAGCGTTGAATAACTGTAAGGGGGCGGTGATAGTATGTGACAGGGGTGCTAAGTAATATTTTTTCTGGAAAGGGGGCGGTAGGCCAAAAAAGTTTGAGAACCACTGGTTTAGATCAACATCTCACGCCTACACCAAGATAAATTCAGAATGAGTGAATGACTTGAATATAAAGAACAAAACTATAAGTAAATTAGGTGAACACCAAATAGTATGCTGTCAGATCTTTGGGAAAGGAAAGATTTCAAGACCAAGCAAGAGTGAGAAAAATTACAAAATGTAAAATAAATAATTTTTATTACACTAAATTAAAAAGGGGTTGTACAAACAAAATTAATGCAACCAAAACTAGAAGGGAAGCAACAAATTGGAAAAAAAATCTTATAACAAAAACATCCTGAGCTAAATTAATTATACAAAAAATCAAGCATTCCTCAATTGATAAATGGGCAAGGGACATGAATAGGCAATTTTCAGATAAAGAAATCAAAACTATCAATAAACGCATAAAAAAGTGTTCTAAATCTCTCATAATTAGAGAAATGCAAATCAAAACAACTCTGAGGTATCACCTCATACCTAGCAGATTAGCTAACATGACAGCAAAGGAAAGTAATAAATGTTGGAGGAGATGTGGCAAAATTGGGACATTAATGCATTGCTGGTGTAGTTGTGAATTGATCCAACCATTCTGGATGGCAATTTGGATCTATGCCCAAAGGGCTTTAAAAGAATGCCTGCCCTTTGCTCCAGGCATACCACTGCTGGGTTTATAGCTCAAAGAGATAATACAGGGAAAAGAATTGTACAAAAATATTTATAACCACACTCTTTGTGGTGGCGAAAAGTTGGAAAATGAGGGGATGCCCTTCAATTGGGGAATGGCTGAACAAATTGTGGTATCTGCTGGTGATGGAATACTATTGTGCTCAAAGGAATAATGAACTGGAGGAATTCCATGTGAACTAGAATGACCTCCAGGAACTGATACAGAGTGAAAGGAGCAGAAACAGGAGAACCTTATACACAGAGACAGATATACTGGTAAAATCTCGTGTAATGGATTTCTCTACTAGCAGCAATGCAATGACCCAGAACAATTCTGAGGGACTTATGAGAAAGAATGCTATCCACATCCAGAGAAAGAACTGTGGGAGCAGAAACACAGAAGAAAAACAACTGCTTGATCACATGAGTCAATGGAGTTATAACTGGGGATGTAGACTCTAAATGATCACCCTAGTGCAGTGATGGGCAAACTTTTTAAAGAGGAGGCCAAAGGAAAGGAAATGCTCATCTGTCCGTCTGTTTCTAAGGCAACTCTTTCGAAGTTTCATTGTATTGTATCCTACTCATTGTATTCGTCATATTAGGAATAATGTCGTGCTACAGCCTGATAGAACATTTCAGGGGGCCGCATCTGTCCATAGTTTGCCCATCACTGCCCTAGTGCAAATATCAATAATATGGAAATAGGTCTTGATCAATAACACATGTAAAACCCAGTGGAATTGTACGTTGGTTATGGGAAGGGAGTGGGAGGAGAGGAGAGAAAACATGAATCATATAAGCACGGAAAATTTTTCTTAATTAAACAATTAAATAAAAATTTAAAAATAATAATAATAAAGATGCCTAAAGTCCAAAGAAATTCAGTAATAAACATAATATATTGGCTTAAAAAAAAACAATTCCTAGCTGTGTGACCCTGGGCAAGTCACTTAACCCCCATTGCCTAACTCTTACCACTCTTCTGCCTTGGAACCAATACACAGTATTGATTCTAAGATGGAAAATAAGGAATTAATTTAAAAAAAAAAAAAGAAACAGGGAATCAGTGTTAAGGAAGAAATGTTCTTCTCTTTAACCTGGCAATAAATGAATACATATTCCAGTGACCATCAGAGAATTTTTAAAGCAACAGAAGCCAAAATAACAGCAAAATGATGGCAAGGTAAAAAGGAAGAGACTATTTTTGAATGCTGTAGGTGGAATAGGAGAAGGGAGGAAAGGAAGCTGGCTCCAGGGAGGAGAAAATCAAAAGAACCATCCACCTGTCCTTCAAACAGACTACCTGCTCAAAGGAAGCAACAGCTTGTGAAATGAACTGTAAAGGGACATGCCAAAGAATTTGCACAGCTGTGCCCATCTGGCCAACTGGGCTTGGTTTTCAAGGTGATGCAGGAATGAGCTACAACAATCATGTTGCATGGGAGATGGGAGTGGGGTGGGGAGAAGAGATGGTATACAAAGGTGCAGTCTGTTTTCCCTGACAAATAACCCTGAAATCCTCTCCCATATACTCCCCGTACCCTCAGCTAACGGTTTGATTTTGAACTGCTAATCTCCCCTTTCCCCTTTGAGTCTGAATCATCCCTCTATATTTTACCTCCACAAATTACTTGAGAAGAGATTATTTTGGCTGGGATTTGACAGGCACAGGTACAGCTGTCTATAAGGTTTCCAGTGTGTGTTGGCTAGCTCACAGTTCTTGATCTTTGTTCAGTTCTGTGGACGAGGAAAGGAGAGGGTGAGCCCTTAGTGGGGGTGTCATTCACAAGTGTTTCTGGGTGTCTGAGTTGGCAGTCAATACTGATGTGCATGTGAGCTGAGCTATACTTCTGCAACCCTGGAATAAGTGAAGATCAGAGTGAGTGTAAAAGAAATAGATAAGTCTCCCATGCAAGGAGAGCCTATAATGACTTTCTAATGATTGAGACAGGATAGTAAGGAGATGGGACAGGGCAAAGAACAGAGCTCTTGACCTGAGCTCAACAAATAGCTCAATAGAAAAGCTACCCTATTGAAAGACTAGCTACAATGTGCATTAGTGGAGAAAGACCATCTTGATGAAATCACAGATATTCTGAAAAACTACAATATGATAAAAATTTGGGGGCAGCCAGGTGACACAGTACTTAGAGAGCCAGGCCTAGAGGTGGAAGGTCCTAGATTCAAATCTGGTCTCAAACTGATCTTCCTGAGTTCAAATGTGGCCTTAGACAATTACTAGCTATGTGATCCTGAACAAGTCACTTAACCCTGTTTGCCTTAGTTTCCTTATCTGTAAAATGAGCTGGAGAAGAATATGGCAAAGCACTCTATTACCTCTGCCAAGGAAACCCCAAATGAAGTCGCAGAAATTAAGACACAATTGAAAAATGACTTAACAACAAAGTGAGCTGTTCTGGACCCATTTTAGCAGTAATGATAATAATAGCCAGCAAGCATTTACATAACACTTTAAGATTTGCAAAGCACTTGTTTTATCCTCACAATAATCCTGGGAGGCAAGTGCTATTATTATCCCCATTTTACAAATGAAAAAACTGAGGCGTGCAAAGATTAAGTGACTTGCCCAGTGTCACATTGATAGTGTCTGAGGCCATATTTAAACTGGTCTTCCTGACTCCACTTCAAACACTCTATCCACTGTGCCATATAGCTGCTAAAATTGGAAATACAGCAAAAGCCCACAATTTGGGGAGTAGCTGAATGAATTGGAGCATATAAATATAATGGAATATTTTTTCATCCTAAGAAACAGCACTGATAAAGAATTCAGAGAAGCATGGGAAGACCTGTATGAACTGATGCAAAGAAACATAGAATCAGGAAAATGATGTCTACAATGACTGTGGAAATGCAAATGAAAACAACATTGAAAAGTAACCAAATTCTGATAAATTATACTGACCAATCTTGGTCCTAGAGGATAGATGATGAAATACTATCCTACTTTCTGCAGAGAGATGGAAGCACAAGAGTCTGGAATGCTGCAGACCCAAGACTGTATCAATTGGTTTTGGTTAGCTGATTTTCTATGATAAGAGTTCAGGTTCAAGATAGGGGCATATTAAAAGATGAATATGGTATAAATGCAAAAGACATCAATAAACATTTTAAGAGAAATAAATTAAAGCCACTTGCATATGAAATCCAGAACTGCTCAATGATTAGTACACTTTTTATTGCTTTCCTCAAATTTTCACTTTAAAATAATCCAGCTGAGCATAGGTTTACCATTTCAGCAATATGATTCTTTCAGACTATTGGGCCAGATCCAATTCCTTCAGTCTAGAGAATCTTGCTACCTCTGGTTCTGCCCTGACAAGTTGCCAAAATGTTAAACTGAAACAATTGGACACAGCCTGACAATCCCACTGAGCAGCAGCCGTGAAATTCTTTAAAAATAAAATTAGCTATAACTACAGAGAGAATGGGGGAGTAGAATGATGAAGAAATGAAGGGAGAAGAAGCTAATGGATTAGGAGCCAGGAAACAAACTGAGCAGCCTCTAAGGTAGAAATCCTGGTTGGATTTTTATGCTTAATTCTTGTTCATTTTCAAACAAACATTTAAAGTGCCTAAGTCTGATTGATAACTCTGGAAAATGACATTTTTCCCCCACCAGAACTACTAAGGCATAAACCAAAGCAACATAACTTCCCCTTTCCCCTCATCCCCCAGGCCTCGACTTTGGCCCAGATCTTGGAAAAGTTTTTTTCTGTTTTGGAAAACCCAAACCATGCAAAACTCAGTAGATTTGGGGTTTGAAGAGGGAGCTGAAACAAGCCAAGTTTCCGCCTGACCTTGGTTAACCTCGAAATCAATCGTTCTCCCATTGCTGGGCTGGCCGGCAGTAAAGTTTGTGGTTTCATCTTAGTTTTACCACAAAACTTTGTGATGAAATACTAAGAACCCACTGAGATTTGCACTTCCATTCCTGACTTGGTCCAGACATTTTCAAAATCTGGTGAATTCCATGATATTACTTCAACACTTCAATTTAGCAGGCATTTATTAATCACTTACTATGTGCAGGCACTGTTGATATGAAAACAAAAACAAAACAATATTTGTTCTTATGGAGTTTTTTAGGAGGAAAGCAACACACATACAAATAGGGAAATATAAAATATATACATATATATATATAAAATAATTTGAGAAAGGGAGAATACTAATCACTGTAGGCAACAGGAAAGGCTTCTCTTTTAGGAGGTAGCACCTATGCAGGTTCTTTATAGAAACTAAAGATTCCAAGGATCAGTGGTGAAAAGGGAAAATATATTCTAAGTATGGGAAAATAGCTTGTGCAAAGTCATGGAAATGGGAGATGGTGTACCATGTATGGGAAACAGCATGGATGGCAGTTTGGTATCATGGAAACCTAGGGAGGAGTAGTCAAGAAGGGGGTAGTCAATAATATCAAATATTGCAAAAACATCAAGACAGACAGGAGTTGAGAAAAGGCCACTTAAGTTGGCAATTTAAAAGTTAGTTTGTAAGAGAATAATGTAAAGTCAATCTACAAAGATAAATTAAAGGTAGTCTATGAAGAAATTTAAATGCTAAAGAGGAGTTTCTCTGTTTTCCCAGAGGGATCACAAGCCACTAAAACTTTTTAGCAGAGGATTGATATGGTAAGATGTGTGCTCTAGTAATATCAATTTGGCAGGCATGTGAAAAACAGATGGGAAAGGGAAAATACTGGAAGCAGAGAAACCCATTAGAGATATGCTGTAATAGTCTAGGCAGGCAAGAAAATTTGAGGTTGGGGACAGCTAGATGGCTGAGTGGATTGAGAGCCAGGCCTGGAGATGAGAAATCCTGGGTTCAAATCTGAATTCAGGTACTTCTTAGCTGTGTGACCCTAGGCAAATCATTTTATTCCAGTTGCCTAGCCCTTGTCATTCTTTTGACTTGGAACCAATATTTAATAAGATGAAAGATGAGGTTTTTTTAATAATAAAAAATTAACATTTTTAAAGAGGACATGAAGTCCTGGGTTGATTGATATGTACACAGAAAGAGGGGAATAGATGTAATAGAAGTAGAATTAATAAGCTTTGGTGAGTGGATGGGGTAAGGGAAGAAAAGGACTAGGGACATTGAAGAGTTAAAGATGATTCTGAGGTTATGAACTCGGGTAATTGGAAGGATAATAATGCCCTTAACATAAAAGGGGAGGTTAGAAAGAGAAGTGGGTATCATGGAAAGAAACAGGTTTCATTTTTTAGATATTATGTTCAAAATATCTATGGAAAAATAGTAGAGATATACAAAAAGCAATTGTGGGATCAGAACTCAGAAGAAATAGCAACAATGATACATCCCAGTGTGAGTTTGAAGTGGAATGAAATTACATATGGCTGAAGTTGAGGGAGATGATGGTTGAAAGAACACCAACAATACCTCCAACTCTAAGCAAAAAATTCAGGTAGAGAGGAAGATTGGTTCAGATGCTGAGTTCCTTGAGAAAAGATAGAAAATGATCCTAAGACTGGTAGGTAACTACCACCAAAATCATGTTAAAGTAAAAGAAACCTTCAGAGATTGTTTGATTATAGCAGTAGCAGGATGATCCAGCGTCATCATCAAGGAATAAGGAACTTGATTTTTCTTTGTATTGACCCAGGGTGTCAGGGGACATGAGAAGAGAGGTATATGGTACAAGAGGTGGCCAGGGGCTTAGGGTCTTTTATGAAGAGTCTGGTTCCATTGTCATGAAATGCAGTTTTGAGTACTGCTCAGAACCCTGAAACCTGTATTTCAGAGGGACAAATTTAGCCCTGAGAACAATTAAATTGTTCTATCATAGCTATCGTGATCTTTGAGCTGGAAGGTAATCTTGAGTCATGCCCGGGAGTTCTAAAAGACACAAATGCTAAAAAGTTTGCAAGGCAGTACTGAAGTCAATCAACAGTCAACAAGAGGAAAGAGTGTATATTTTAAGAAGTGAGCCACAACAATAATAGAAAAACATTCCACCCAAAACTTAATAAGTTGAGCTGGAAAGAATTGGCAGCACAGGAGAAACAGGTAAAAAGAGAAACTAAAAGGAAGGACTAATAAGAGAAAATAAAAAATAAGTTACCTCCTCACATTCATCTCAGAGTCAAAGATTTCTCTATAGCTATCCATTTTGCCATCTCTTCAAAGGCTAAGGAAAATTCAAAACAAACAAACAAAAATCTGTTCTTTTCCCAATTAACCCTCCCTATGCCTGTCCAGGAATAGAACTTGCAATATATTGTGTTTTTTAAAATTCAGGCACAGATGCAGCTAGGTGACTCAATGGATAGAGAGTCAGTAGAAAGAGAGTTTAAATCTGGTCTTGATCATTCCCTAGCTGTGTGACCCTGGGCAAGTCACTTAACCCCAACTGCCTAACCCTTACTGCTCTTCTTCCTTGGAATTAATGCTTAGTATAGCTTCTAAGACAGAAAGAATGTTTGTTTGTTTTTTACAAAATAAAAATAAAATTAAGGCACAGTGATAAACCTCTGCCTGAATATTGGGAATTTTCCTAACTGGGAGCTCTGAGCTAATTGTGATGGTTCTATTAGCCTTTCATCTTATACACTCCACAAAATACCTTTATTTTTAGCCTAGGGAAAACATAATGGTCACTTGTAACTATTCTGCTAATTGTTAGTATAGAGTGTGGCTTATTAGATCTCCTGAAAGGAAATAGGGAGGAGGAAGCAGAAAGGATTGAATATAGGGCTAGCCATGACCATGGTATATAATACCAGTATCACAATTACTGAAAGAAGGAAAGCATATGAGAGGAAGTTCACAATGGAAGGAAGAGAACTATGATGAGGACATGGAAGTGGCAGAATAAGGTAGATGGGGGAACTTTTTTTTTTCAAATATTAAGTCTTTAACTCTAAATAAGACTGATCTTAGCCCATTCTTCTAGAAGAGTTCTCCCTTTTTTCTACATCAGTTCAAAATGAAAAGTTACAGTAATATTCTCTTCGTTTCTGAAACAGATAAGGTCATTAACACAAAGCAAGAAGATTGCCTCAGATCTCAAGCTTATCTAAAAGAGGCCACATTAGACATAATCAGACAACTAACTCATAAAATCCAAGCATCTGCTTATAGTAGAACTATTTTTAAAAAACACTTCATGTCATGTGGCAATGTTGGCATTGGGGCAAGGAGAGAAGTTCTAGAAAGTTCAGGAGTAGAAATCAAAGGACTGTACTATTTATATGACAGCTGGATGGAGAGAATACTGAGTCTTGAGTCAGAAAAACCTGAATTCAAATCTGGTCTCAGACACTAGCTGTGTGACCCTTCCTCTTCTGTAAAATGAGCTAGAGAAGGAAGTAGCAAACTACTCCCCAAGAAAACCCCAAATGGGGTCATGAAGAGTTGGACATGATTAAAAAAAAAAACTACTACTACTACAATAGTAGTATAGATGACTTATCTAGAGATGGCTCAAGAAGCCAGTAACAATATGGAGGTGCATCACACATTTTCTCTCATCTTTCTAGCTCACAAGACTGAGACAACCAGGAAGTATAAGTAAAGACAACTCAAAATAAAAAAAACCCAAGCAACACTAAGCAGCTTAATGCCATGGATGGGCTAGTTATGTGACTATGAGTGAGAAGCTGGGTCACTACTGGACATTCTGACCTTGGATTTTTTGTCAGAAAAGATTTCATGCCAAACATCATAATGTTTGTTACAGAATGAATTCTCTGTCACCTGGAAATGCTTTGTGACATTCTAACCAGAAACCACAGATTCACCTACCTGTTATTATGACCCATACATTAATGAGTTCTTACTCAAAAAGAAAAGCTTTGTATGCTTTCCTGCCTCTCCCTTCAACCTCCACTTCTAAAATCAGAATAGAGTTTATATTTTTAGATATGCCCACAGGAGTCCATTAACTAACCTTTTAAAAAAAGAAAAGGTAATGAAGACTGAAGGGACCTTTTGAATATTATCCATGATGTGTCTTTCAGGGGATAGGAATGCATAAAGAAGATGGAGCTGAGTCAGGAGGAATACATACCTTCAGCTTTTAAAAAATCCTAAAATGAGAAAACTGAATTAGCTAGATTATTTTTATCATTTCAAGGGCATAATGAAGGTAACTCTGAGACAGACCTCCAGAATAACATCTCCAACTGCCTTTTAGACATTTTGAACTGGATGTCCCATAAATATTATTAACTCAACATCTCCAGAAATGAACTCATCTTTTCTCCAAAACCTTTCCCTCTTCCTAGCTTCCCTTTTACTGTTAATAGTACCACCACAGGAGACAGCTAGGTGACTTAGTGGAGAACCAAGCCCAGAGATAGGAGGTCTTGGGTTCAAATTTGACTTCTGATACTTCCTAGCTGTTACCCTAGGCATATCACTTAACCCTGATTGTCCAGCCCTTACTGCTCTTCTGCCTGGGAACCAATAATTGGTATTGATTCTAAGATGGAAGATAAGGGTTTTTTAAAAATAATACCTCCATCCACTGTGTCATCCGGGTTCTAAACCTAGATGTCATCCTCAATCTCTCTTTGTCTCTCTCTCATCTCCTCCTTCTGCATCTCCTCCTCCTCCTCTCCCTCTTCCTCCCCATTCTTCTTCTTCCTCTTCATCTTTCTTCTTTGTCTTCTTCATCATCTTCTTCTTCTCTCTTTTTGTATCTCTGTCTCTGTCTCAATCTGTCTGTCTGTCTCTCCTCCCCATAGCCAATCATTTGTCAAGTCCTATTGCTTCCTTAATAGATGCCCCTTTCTTTCCTCTGACACTACCACCACCCTGGTGCAGGCTTTTATCACCTAGACCAATGATGGCAAGTCTCTGAAAGACCAAGTGCCCAAACTGCACCCTCACACCACATGTGAGCCACCCCGTTACCCCAGACAGGGGAGGGAGGAATCTTTCCCACTGGGCTCCTGGGCAGAGGTGTGGGTGAAGTGAAAAATGTCCTCAAGCTCGTGAAGAGGGGGAGGGGAGCAGCTCCCTCTGGCACACCTGCCAGAGGTTCACCAATATGAACCTAGACCAATAATGTACTGTTTGGCTTTTTAAGTCCTTTATAACCTGGCCCCCTCCTGACTTTTTAGTCTTCTTATATCTTACAATCTTCTACCTACTCACTCTTCTTTGCTCATGACACATGATCTTCCAACTCTGAACATTTTCACTAATTATCCCTCATGCCTAGAATATCCTCCCTCCTTATCTCCATCTCTTGGTTTTCCTGACTTCCTTCAGATCTCAGCTGAAGGCGTACTTTCTATAGGATGCCTCTCCTACTCCTCAATGTTAGTGTATTCCATCTAAGACTCTTTCCAATTTGTCCTGTTTATATCTTTTCTGTAATAGTTGCTTGGCACATTGTCTCCAGCATTTGATCCTTGAGAGCAGGCAATATTGTTCACTTTCCTCTGTATTCTCTAGTGTTTAGCAATGTCTGGCACACAATACTGCTTAATAAATCCTAGCTATAGGTTTATTGGCATTGATGGGGCAAGAGTATAAAGAAGTGACTGAGAATTTTTCAATTTGCATGAAACCTTTCCTGATTTTTAAAATTTGCAAAAACATCTTACATCCATTATCTCACTATAGTCTCATTATAGTCCCATGAGTCAAGTAGTCACAAACTCTGACTCTATCCTGAAAAGCTACCAAAATATTGAACTAAAGCAATTATTATCCTCATTTCACAGATGGAAAAACAGGAGCTCAAAAAGATAGAAACACAGTAAGTATTAAAAACAGAATTTAAACCCAGGTCTTTTCTGATTCTTTTTGTGATTCAACATCACAAGCCTTTAAACTTTATTTCTCACCCAGCACTTAGCATGGTGCTCCTTACATTTAATCATTATTTAATGGATGAATGAAGGATGGGGGAGGGGGAATATAAAAGCTAGTACTTTCTTAGGGACCAGTGCTAAACAATGTTCTACCTTTATACTTTTTTATATGCCCACCTCATTCCATCACTCCAACACATGATCTGGGCTATAGAAGTTGCATCGATTTTCTTATCATTTCCAAGAGCCATTTATTAAAATCATTATTAAAAAAATTTAATAGTATATTTTTCTGTGAATATTATTGAACAAAATCTCATCTGAATTTACTATTTTCAACTACTTTTTTATTCTGAACACTTCTGGAGTGGAAGATGCTCTTTATTGTGCCTTCTCATTGGATTTCTTGATCATTATTAGTCTGGTATGAATTTTGAGATTTTGCTGAAGTAAGGATGTGGGTGCTGGGTGGTACACCTCTGTCCAAGCAGCCATCCTGGCCAGAAGATTGCATTCACTATTAACACTTATAAAGTTTTTGTTACATTCCATCCATTCTTTATAAATAAAGAGATGCCTACCGTCTCCTATAAGTCTCAATCCACTCAGCCTTAGGCTTTTTCCAATGCCACTGCTGAAGTAAAGCCCTTGTGAGACTAAACAGAATCAGATAATTAATCATTTGTCCTGTTATTTAGATTCAAGCCAAATACTGCCTTGGAAAAGTTTCGTACCAAATTCAAAATTCAAGTACCAGGAGATATATTTAAAACCCTGAACCAAAGACCAGAATCAAGATACTGACCTCAATCATAAGGAGATCATATGGAGCCTCCTTTTCCTCTCAAATATTCAGTACCCAAATGGATCTGTGATCTCATCAGTGAGGGTAGTTGTACCTCCGGTGATACAGGTGAAAACCTATCTCTGTCTACCCATTTTATTTTATTCTTATCTATGTACTCCCATAGGGTAGTGTGCTGGGAGCCTTCCTCACTTTCTCTTAACACTGTGAAAGTGATGGTGGAGCATGTGAGTCATTCATTGACTATCTCTCACTCTCACCATATCATGAACCCATATTTTTTTAGTTATTTTTATGCCATCCTTTAAAACAGTTATTCACAATTCCTAATATGCAGTGTGTTGCAGCTTTCTCATACCTACCATGCATATCTCCATTACCCTTTGAGAAAGTGTCAATTTTAAGGCTTCAAAAACTTAGACTTTGAAAAGTCTAAGCTATGTAACTGAGAAAAGTAGGTCTATAGTTTCTGGAAGAAACATGAAGAAATTGAAAAAACTTTGTAATTTCGCATAGGCAACAAAGCCTACTTTCTTCCTCCTGATAAATTCTAGGCCAAACTCACTCTTCATTTGTGTTGGCTTTCTAAGATACATATATTAAATGGATGGTTTTTATAGGCTTTCCTTCCAAAGATATATCACAGTTAGAACAATAGCTATTTTTCAATCACTTGGTTTTTCCTGTGTGGATAGTTAATGCAAACTCTTTAGAGTAATTATAGATCTCATCTATGAGGTTCTACTATGTTCCAGAAGAAATCAACACAATAGTAACCACAAATAGGAACATATGGAGTCCTTCATTATCAAAAGAGAATTCCTTCTCAATTTATACTCTATACTTGATCTTCTATATCAGTGATAGTGAATCTATGGCATGGGTGCCAAATGGTGCACAGAACACTCTCTGTGGGCACTTGACCACCCTCCCAACCCCCCCAAAATCCATTACTAGAATGGCAGAGGGACTTGGTGGAGTTGCTCCCTTCCCCATCTCCAGTGTGCCTGACAATATTTTTTCACATCCTCTCAACCCTCTGCCCAGCAGCCAATGGGAATGCACAGTGGGTAAGGTGGGCAGCTCACAGGTGGCAGAGTTGGAGGGGAGTGGAGCACTTGAGCCACTCCCCTCCCCCTCTCTATACTTGCTGAGGACACTCCTCACTTCATCCACCCCTCCATCCAGCAGCCCAATGAGAGCTCTTTCTCCCTTCCTTGTGTGTATGTGGGGGGAAGGGGGTGGAGACAGAGTATACCCAGCATGTGAGGGAAGGAGAATAGAACACACAGATTGGGGGTGGGAGGTGGGCAGGGTACTCCATCTCTGAAAGATTCACCATCACTGTCCTATATAATTAGTGTTTGCCTTTATTTCAAAGAGTGACTACAGTGACTACATCATGAGTAATGTCTTGACTTGAGTGAATTTAATTTAAGTGAGGCAAAGTTTCACAAAGTCATCAGCCTCACTCTTCCAGAATCCTTGAAGTCTAATAGCAAGACAAAAGGGGACTGATGATAGCCTGGGTTGTGGTGGATGATGTCAGAAGTCTTCACATGCTTCAAGTAGACATCCTCCTAGATTACCAACATGCTTAAAGCCTGTCAGCTATAGTCAGTCTGGTTTAGCTCACCTGCCAAGACAGTTTTTCCAAGGTGTGGCTGCTGGACATGCTATAACTTCTTGGAGCCACAGGTGAGAGACGAGTGACTGGTAGGCAACCCTAAAAAGGGCTTGACAAGCCCTCACGCTAGATACCTCAAACATAATATAAGCTACCTATGCATAATACATACTACCTATATGATCTTGAGTACTTAAACTCATTGGGCCTCAGTTCCCTAACCTTTAAAAAATTAAGAAATTGCATTAGATGGCCTCTGAGAAACTTACAGCTCTAAATCTACGATTTTGTGTTTCTATGGCTTTCCTTGCTCTTCAATTCACTTAATGATAGTAATCAGAAGGTTGTGGGAAAGCTTCACTTTTATTGTATCTCAATAAGGAATCTTGCATAATTTTGATATAATCATGCTGATACTTTGTTGAAGGAGAATTTTTAAGGTGACATTGTACTATATCAAATAAAAACATTTTTAGAGTCAATAAACAATAAGTACAGTGAGATCTTGTATTCTCTGCATCTTTTTTCATTTTTTAAAAACATTTATTAATATTCATTTTTAACATGGTTACATGATTCATGCCCCTTCTTTCCCCTTCACCCCCCCCCCCGCACTCTCCCCACCCATGGCCGATGCACATTTCCACTGGTTTTAACATGTGTCATTGATCAAGACCTATTTCCAAATTGTTGATAGTTGCATTGGTGTGGTAGTTTCAAGTCTACATCCCCAATCATGTCCACCTCAACCCATATGTTCAAGCAATTGTTTTTCTTATATGTTTCCTCTCCTGCAGATCTTCCTCTGAATATGGGTAGGACAGAGCTGTCCTGTGCCATTGCATTGCTGCTGGTACAGAAGTCCATTACATTCTATTTTACCATAGTATATCAGTCTCTGTGTACAATGTTCTTCTGGCTCTGCTCCTATGGCTCTGCATCAGTTCCTGGAGGTCTTTCCAGTTCACATGGAATTCCTCCAGTTTATTATTCCTTTGAGCACAATGTATTCCATCACCAGCATATACCACAATTTTTTCAGCCATTCCCCAATTGAAGGACATACCCTCATTTTCCAGTTCTTTGCCACCACAAAAAGCGCAGCTATAAATATTTTCGTACAAGTCTGTTTATCTATGATCTCTTTGGGGTACAAACCCAACAATGGTATGGCTGGATCAAAGGGCAGGCATTCTTTTATAGCCCTTTGAGCATAGTTCCAAATTGCCAGCCAGAATGGCTGGATCAGTTCACAGCTCCACCAGCAATGCATTAATGTCCCAATTTTGCCACATCCCCTCCAGCATTCATTACTCTCCCCTTCTTTCATTTTAGCCAATCTGCTAGGTGTGAGGTGATACCTCAGAGTTGTTTTGATTTGCATTTCTCTAATTATTAAAGATTTAGAACACTTTCTCATGTGCTTATGATACTTTTGATTTCTTTACCTGAAAATTGCCTATTCATGTCTCTTGCCCATTGATCAATTGGGGAATGGCTTGATTTTTTATACAATTGTTTTAACTCCTTCTATATTTGAGTAATTAGACCCGTCGGGGTTTTTTGTTATAAAGATTTTTTCCCAATTTTTTGTTTCCCTTCTGATTTTGACTACATTGTTTTTGTTTGTACAAAAGTTTTTTAGTTTAATATATTCAAAACCATTTATTTTACATTTTGTAATTTTCTCTAACTCTTGCTTGGTTTTAAAAATCTTTCCTTTCCCAGAGATCTGACAGGTATACTATTCTGTGTTTGCTTAACTTATTTATAGTTTCCCTCTTTATATTCAAGTCATTCACCTATTCTGAATTTATCTTGGTGTAGGGTGTGAGATGTTGATCTAAACCTAATCTCTCCCATTTGTTTTCCAAATTTCCCAGCAGTTTTTGTCAAATAGTGGATTCATGTCCCAAAAGTTGGGCTCTTTGGGTTTATCATACACTGTCTTGCTGATGTCATTTACCCCAAGTCTATTCCACTGATCCTCCCTTCTATCTCTTAGCCAGTACCATATTGTTTTGATGACTGCTGCTTTATTCTCTGCATCTTTAGTGTGTAAAGTATGGTCTACTGTAGAATATCACTTGTAAACAACCTTCCTTTCCAATACTTTCATAATAATAGCATTGACTCACATGGCAATTATTCTCATTTAAAAAATGTTACATACATAGGAAAGTAGACATTTGGGTTGCTAATGTTCTCATGGGTATTTTTTACAATATCTTTGTATTTTTTTGGAATGATAAAGTCTAAGACTCTGTTCATGTTTCTCATAACTCTCTTCCTCCTTCATAAGCTTTAAGAATCAATTCTTCAATTCCTTCAATCAATTCTATCTACAAAAGAGTATTATCTGCATATACTTGGTCTAATTTTGCTGTTTTTCCCATCTTTGTTTTCTTAGCAACCTTTCCACTACTATTTAAAAAAAACCCTGGGAATAGGATTTTAGAGTCTAAATGTAATTATTCCATTGTCCTTGATGTCAAAAAGAGTTTATTTTTAAAAACTCTTGCAGGTTTTCTCTATCTTTCATCTTTTTATTGTTCCTTCTAATTCTATCTTTAAATACCTTTGGGATAATTTTGGTTGGTTGGACACTTCATCAAACTTTCTTTAAACTGATTTCTCCTCTATTGCTATTTATCAATTTATGAAGCATTTCTACTCATAATATTCCATCATCCTTCTTAATAAGATTTTAGAGGCAATTTGTTATTCTAAATCTGCATTGCTCTTGACTTCTCTACCTCTCTACTTGGCAAATAATTGCTCACTAAAGCAATTTTTAGGTTCTTTGGTCTCTTAATCATGATTATTTCTATCAGTTAAAATTCTATATGAAATTACCATAATCGGTGCCAACATCCTTTCTTCCACTCACTTTCCATTCTTCATTGTCAATAACTTATTTTAATTCACAGTTGGGTGGCCCTGGACAAATCACTTAACCTTAATTACCTAGCCCTTATCCCCTTTTCTGCCTTGGAGCAACTACTTAGTATCAATTCTAGGACAAAAAGTAAAAGATTAAAAAAAACTTATTTTAAAAAGTCAAGTTGGTCTGAGGTACCACCTCACACCCATCAGATTGGCCAATATGACAATAAAGGAAAATGATAAATGTGGGAAGCGTTGTGGCAAAATTGGGACACTAATATATTGCTTGTGGAGTTGTGAACTGTTCCAACCATTCTGGAAGGAAATTTGGAACTATGCCCAAAGGTGCTATAAAACTAATAAAACAATGCATATCCTTTGATCCAGTAATACAACTACTAGATCTGTATCTCAGTGAGATTTTAAAAAGGGTGGGGAGAGCCTACTTGCACAAAAATCTGTATGGCTGCTCTTTTTGTTGTGGCAAAGAATTAGAAATTGAAGGGATGTCCATCAACTGGGGAATGGCTGAACAAATTGTGGTATATGATGGTGATGGAATTCTAATGTGCTATAAGAAACAATGAACAGGATGAATTCAGAAAGAGCTGGAAAGACCTATATGAACTGATGCAGTGAAATAAGCAGAACCAGGAGAACATTATACACAGTGACAACAATATTGTGGAACGATTAACTGTGATAGACTTAGCTACGGTCTCAGCAATAAAATGATCCAGGACAATTTTGAGGAATTTAGGACAAAGAATGCTATTCACCTCCAGAGAAGGAACTGTTGGAGTAGGAATATAGATCAAAGCGTGTGATTTTTCACTCTAGTTTATTTGGGGTTTTGTTTTGGGGTTTCAGTTTTATATGATTATTCTCTTACAAAATGATCAATATGGAAATATGATTTGCATAATAATGCATGTATAATCTAGATTTAATTGCTTGCCAGTTCTAGGATTGGGAAGAGAAGGAAGGAAGGGAGACAATTTAAATTATATAACTTTGGAAAACTTAGGGGGGAATTTGTTATTACATACAATTGGTAAAATAAAAAATATTTTAATAAAGAAAAATAATAAAAATAAATAAAAAGTTGAGTTGGGGTTGTTTTAATGATATAATTTCTCATTTTTATTCTTTCTCAGCTTAATTCTAGCTTTGCATAAATTTTTTATCTTTTTTAAGAAAAAAATTATTCTTTTTTATTTTTCTAAAAAGTTTATTGTCTGACCACATGCATACAACTTATTTGGAATGAGTGCACATGATTAATTTCTTCTCCATTAAAATAAAATGAGTTTCATTTTTGTAATATTATATGTGCTTGCCATGTCCAGAGGCTTCTGATTCTTTTCTCAAAAAAGGTGTTCATGGTGTTAAAGCAGGAGTTTTCTGGGTAATCTTTATCCTTACTTTTAACTGATCTAGATTTTCTAATATTTTCACTATTTTCTCCCATTCTCAACTTTGTATTGAAGCTAACCAAGTACCAAAGTATAAGCTGGCTTAATTTTGAGGGTCTTGTTGTGTTCCTTATACTATTTCCCCACATCATCCTTTATAACAGATGTTGGCACATAAGCTACAGTTATTTCCAAAATAGTACTACTGCAAATCCTTATCAAGAACACTGTAATACTAGATGACCAAATATTCCATGAAATGATGTTTCTTGTAATCTTTTAGAGCTAAGATAAAAACAGCTCCCTCATTTGCCTCTTCCACCTGTGTTGTGTCGACTTGGAATCTAGAGACCCCAAACTTGTGGCCTAGTGAGATCTGATGAACCCCAAGTTTTAGGAATTGCTTGTAGGTTGGAGACCCCCAAAGCTTGTGCTTGTTCCCTGTTCCCTGTTCCCGTGAGAATCCACCCTGAAGGGAATCTCAGGCTAGTAGTTGCAGCCTGAATAATGGACCCTAGGGTAAAAGTTAAGTGACTCTTTAGTGCAGTGGGCAGCGTGTAAGCTGAGGGTCCTGAATTTGATCCCTGAAAGGGGAATGTGGTACAATGGGAGATTTTGCTATAACACTTTCCTGTCCTCTGCTGTCTTCCTATTAGGACATAAAATTCTGAACCCCAATACAATTTGTCATATTTCTTATGTACCAACCACAAATATAATGAACCCAGAATAAACATAGATCTATTTACTCTCTTCTTGAGCCTGCTGAGCTTTGTAAAGAACACAAGTAGATTACTTTTTGTAGTAAATGTTTTTCACCTATATTTGAGCATTTCCACAAAGACCATACTACCCATCAGACATGAAAGTCTTACTAATGGCCTGAAATTAAAGGATGCATGGTCATTTGCCCATTAAGAACTCCAAGCAGTTCATCCTTTTAATTACACACACACACACACACACACACACACACACACACACACACACACACACACAAGCCTTGGTGTGCAAGGTGAAAAATAATTAAACAATAGAAAAGCTAACCAGCAGGTGGCACTCTCACTCAAGGTTGCAGACTACCACAAGCATGGGAAAAATTTGTTCACAAAAAATTGATTCAATACGCTTAAGCAAATAATGGACAGATGCCTTACTTAGCAGAGAGGAAAAAAAAATCTGTGGATTCCATTCCTGGTTTCTAAATGGGATGTAAGCAGTCAGTTTATGTCATTCTGCAGAAAATAATTCAGAGTTGGAAAGCACCATGTAGAAAAGGTCCCAGGAAGAGAATACTTATAGGATTTCTCTGGCTCCTTGCTGTTTGCAACATTATTTTATGGACACAATACACATCCGTCTTTTGAATGCAAAAGACAATCAAAGACTGGACAGAGCAAAAGAAAATCTAAGATAAGACAGAACTGGGGTTTTTTATGAAGAGATCCAGGAAATACTTTTTTTTTTTTTTTATGCCTAGAATTTAATGGTACCATCTAAGATGGCAATAGGAACTACAGTTATTGCTCCCTGGTTCATAGAGGCCTTTCAATTACTGCGCAAAGGGAAAGGGTGAGTAAAAATAATACTAAGTATTTCTATTTCATAGTTCGTTTTTATAAGTTAACTTATTCTAGCTACACGAATTATTCACTAAAATCCCACGGCGAAGCCATATCAAAATGGCAGTGACTCAAGGTTACCAAAGACTATTCCAATGGAGTACAAACTCAGGCAGCTCATACTAAAATGGAAAGATTCTGAGTATGGACCCATCAATGGACTATATCTGCCATCTTAGAATCAGCCTAAGCTCATCAAAAAGCTTGGCTCCTTGGTAAAAGTTTGTGTCAGTCACAGCAGCTGACAAGGGACCCTTTATTAAGGCAAAAAGAGGTTATAACTTGTGACAATGGAAGATCCTCCCACATCAGCAAATTTATAGATCCTTGAAAAGCTGAATGAATTTGTATAAACAACTTCAGCCCCCCTTTCCTCCTTAAAAAAAAATTATCCCCTTTGTCAGAAATAAACTGAAGTACAATTGGATTAAATTATCTGCTATACCCCTAGTTAAAGCCTTCATCATTTCTTGTCTAGATTGTTGTAGCATCTTCCTAATGGATCTCCCTAACTCAAGTCTCTCACCACTCCAAAACATTCTACAACCTGAAGTCAAATTAAAGTTCATTAGTCATAAATCAGACCACATGACTCCCTTATTCAATCAACTCCAGTGACTTCCTGTTGCCTCTAAGATAAAAAAAAAAAAAATTCTCAACATGGTGCTCCATCTCTCAAGGGTTGCACTGGTAAATTTTTAACAACTGGATCTTGGGATAGGGGTGGGGGAAATGTGCCCACAACAGACTTTTAAATTTAATCTGCATTATTAACATTTTCGATATCACTTTCTTAAGGCTAGAGAATCAGAAAAACAATAAATCACGCCTTAATTTATAACATTTGCTGATTGCATTCCAAGATATAAACCCCCACCCTGAAAATTTAACAATTTAACAATCTGATCTCCTAAACTCTAGGTGGTTTCTACAAGTTTCTGTCATCTTCTCTCTCCATGCCTTTAAGCTGGGTGTCCCTCCTGCCTAGAATGTGTTCTCTCCTTACTTCTGCTCACAGACTCTCTTCCAAGCATCTTCTCAAATACCCTCTTCTATCTGAAGCCTTACACAATCAGTGTCTTCCTTTCCAAAATATCTTGTATTTAACCATCTTGTATATATTTATACTTATTCACTTTATGTTTTTGATGTACATATTTACATTTGTTGTATTTGTTGCCTTCCCCATTAGAATGTTAGCTCTTTATGAGTAGGAGCTGTTTCCTTCTATCTCCAGCACTTAATAGAGGGTCTAATAGTAGGCACTAAATAAATATGTATTGACTCATTGACTGATTGACTAAGGATATGTCAACATTAATGGTGAGAAAGAATTTGAACTCCTATACTACAGAGTCAAAAGGACAAGAAACCAAAGTCCCATAGAACAAACGTGGTGGTATGTGTGAAGGGTCAATGGGGTGACAAAAATATGATCAAAGGAGACACTCTACTACAGAAATACCCCACAGGCACTAGAAGTTTTCTCCTTTGTGCTTCCACAGCCCACCCTCAGCTCCCAACACATATACTAACCAAGTCAAATGGCCATCCATTCTGTAGTTCTACATGATCTTTCATAGGACCCTGGGATTTAGAGCTAAATAGGTCTTAAAGCTTATCTAGTCCAGCTTTCTCATTTTGTAGGTGAGGAAGTAGGTCCGTGGAAATATGTACAAGCCTAAAACCACAAAGGTGTTGATTAGCACACCTAGGACTGGAACCCAGCCCTCTCAACTCCAAATCAAGCTATCTTCCTAATACACAATGCTTCCTCTCAAATGACATCTCTGTAAAGTGCTTAAAAACTGTAAATTATAGGCTATTATTATACCTGCTCAATAATCAGCAGATATTTCCTGTTATCTTTAAGACCCAAGTTCCCATTTACTTGATCAAAATGTTGTTGTAACTTCACAGTTATAAAATTTCATCATTCCCACTGATAATGAGGGAAATATAAGAAAAATGAGTTTAACTAGTAAAGAAATATCTGACTAGCCATATATATTGTGTACTAAATTGGTATTATCACTGTATACACTTAAATTCTTTGTTCCTAGCTATGTGTCATTTTTTTAATGTGGTTTAAAGGAATCTATTGTGAAAGTTGTGAAAGCTTAAATATTATAGGTGATGGTAGTGACCCTCATAGTCAATCATATGCTGGGGCAAGGTCAGAACAATTACCTAAATGTTCCTGATGCAACACGGACATAAGTTTTTTTCCAGGTTAACGCTATTCATTAGTCAGAGCTTGTGGCAGACCTCCTAACTGACTTAGAATCCAGGCATCGTCTTATTTAGGAGAAAGCAGAATCAGTATAATACACTGGAGACCCAGTCTTGATTTTCCAGGATAATGTGAATTGGTTTCAATTAAATTAGCTGGTTTCTGACTCCACAGGGTGCAGTGCCCAATTGTCCAACCAGTCAACGTTATGTCTGATTCCGTGGGAAGGCAATGAGATGGAATAGAAAGACTGTAAGTCTCGGGAGGAGCCTGAACCCTAGTTCCAATTTGGCCCCTGGCTATCTAGTTGACTTAGGATATATAATTTAATTCAATTCAACAGCCTAATTTCTCTGACATCTCATCATTTTCATCTATAAAATGGGAACACTTGTTTTGCCTAACAGTCTTAGCATAGAAACAAGATACTAGACTCCGTTTGTTCCTATGATTCCTCCTCTTTTTTTTTTCTCTGATTTACCTCCCTCCCAAGTAAGAGCAGTTGGGAGACATTCAAAAGAGGTATCTGCTTGCCAACTTCCTGAACTGCCTTCGTTCTAGCAGTGGCCATTAATCTTTATAAGATTACCTCTACTTACAAAGAACAGGGATATAGAAAAAGTTATATATTAGTCAATTGAAAAGCAATAAGCCTCCAACTCTCCCAACATTTATTCTCTCCCACCTTCCTTCCAACCTCCATCTAGTACTCTTATCTAAATCACATTGCCTCCAGCTGTGAAACTGATTGATTACAGTTTTGTTTGTTGTTTCAAATGGGGCTAGGAGGGTGAGAAGGGAATAATTATGTAAGAAATCCATTTTTCTTCTTTTTCTTCTCAAAAGAAATGAGAGATATGAAAAAGAATAACTATATGAATAAATGCCACATGCAGAATTAATTGATTCAGAGTGCTTATATAAACAAATAGGTTAGAGACTGGTCCTGTGATTTTTATTGGCATTCCTAAATAAGGAAATTTCCTCTACAAATTCAGGTTGGCATCTTCTCTTCTTGGAACCTTAGAGAGTTGCCTAGATCACTCAAAGAGTAAGTGACTTGCCTAGGGTCACAAATATATGCTAAAGGCAGGAGTTGAACCCAGCTCTTTTTGGTTTTGTAGGAAGCTATCTACTATATGCCATGTTACTTTTCCTATAAGTACAAGCGTAGTTACCTTTCACAACACTCAGTCAATTTGGTCAGACCAATTTTTTGTCATTCAAAGGACTGATAGATAGTTGGATATTTTGCAGACACAGTTTTAGAAATGCCTATCTATAAAATGGAGGGGAAGAAGGGAGCAGGCATTTATTAAATACCCTACTGTGTGTCAAGCATGTTGCAAGTATGATTTCCTTTGATTCTCAAGACAACCCTTTGAGGTAGATGCTATTATTATCTCAGTTTTACTGTTGAGGTACCTGAGGCAGATAGAGGTTAGTTAATTCACTTACCTGAGTGATACCACTAGTAAGCTTCTGAGGCAGAATTGAATGCAGGTCTTTCCGATTACAGGCCCAGTATTCTATCCAAAGGATTCTTGGCATGTGAATTTCATTTGGAATTATAAACTGTAAAGTGTCTTCCAAAAAATGAAAAAGTATCTATCCTTTTCTGAAAAAAAAAAAAAAGAGTTCAAAGCCTTTTTAGTAAGGAATTTCAGTGTCCAAAAAATCTTTTAGCTAGAAAGTCATTCCATATACTTATTCTAAATATCTTCTGCTGCACTTGATCCCTTTGTGTAGGCTTATTGGAAAGAAAGAAAAGTTGTTCACTACTACACAGTGTCCCCCATATACAGTAACTAGAAATTTTCATTAGCTGTCTCTCTTCTCTTCTATCTCCCTCCCCCTTTCCAAACTTTCTCTGGGAGTTAGGGGGAGAAGTCAAATGAAAACTGAGGGTGAAGGGAGTGTAAAATTTGGTTCTGCTAATGAATACAATACAGATTGTATCTTAGGAATGATAGGGACAGTGAAGAGCAACAGAGGAACAAATTTTTCCTGTGTCTCCCCTGGAAGGGAAATTTTCATTGGTGACTTACAGGGTCCAGAGTAGATAAAGTTGTCAGGACAATTGACCCTGAGAACATTATCAAGTCTTTTGTTAGAAATGATATCTCCATATTGTTTACTGGCCACCCCTAGCCAAACCCTTCATTTATGATGGGAGAAGAAAGAAAAAAGAGTTGGAACACTGGTGCCAGGTCCTCATCTAGTTCTCCCTGTTCCCATTCCAGTGTCTGAGTGGAGAACCTGTAAGATCTTGCTAGACTCTTAAACAGAACTCCTAGCTGGATAATGTATTGAACCCAATCTTCTGTTCACCTCTTAGACCACTCTCCCACTAAGCCAATCACTTCCCATCATTTTGTCAGTTAACTTGGACCATTTAGAACCAAAAGGGGTTTGAGAAGAGCCTAACAAAACTATATGGAAGGGGGCAGCTGGGTAGCTCAGTGGATTGAGAGTCAGGCCTAGAGACAGGAGGTCCTAGGTTCAAACCCGGCCTCAGCCACTTCCCAGCTGTGTGACCCTGGGCAAGTCACTTGACCCCCATTGCGCCCCCTCTTACCACTCTTCCACCTAGGAGCCAATACACAGAAGTTAAGGGTTTAAAAAAAACTACATGGAAGTAACACCCCAAAATAAATAAATAAAATGATAAATGTGGGAGTACCTCTTCCCAAAGAATGTATAGTGACAATATGGTATTGGGCAGCTTTAGAATGTGAGTGTTGAAAAAAATGAAAATCAAAGGACAAATTAAGTAACAATAATTATTAGTTGTCTAAAGAAGAAAAAAAAAACCTAAATATCAGGCATTTTTAATGGGCTACTTTGTAGCCTTAACAATGTGGCTATCAAAACTTCAGATATTGGCAAGTAATATGAGCCACACTTTCTTTCCTGGGTAAATAAATTACTCCCAAATTAAATTGGGGACTATGAAGGCACACTCTTGTTTTCAGAACATGAGATTTTAATTATTAGATGAAGATGACTATTATTATCATTATTATTATTTAGATAAGTAGACCAATCAGTGGCCTCCCAGGGCCTTTTGCTTCCTATCAGGAATGAATGAGACTATTATGAACAGTGTTAACAGAACTGGTTAAAAAGTGGATATATTCACTCCCAAAGGCTCTTTGGTCTACTTGATGACAAATAATGAATTTAATTGTTTTTTGATTGAATGGGCTAGCTATTTTGGCAACTAGAAACATAGCCTAGGGCATAAGGAAGAATCTAGTTTAATAACAAGTTTTAATCTGTTTATACTTGTTATCTAACACATCAGAGCTTGTTTCAAATGCAAAACTGTCTACTGTTAACTGGATTTTCCCCCTTGGCTTTATACCCAAAAAACAATGAGTTAAGTCAATTCATGAGAAAAAAGTTTTTTCATTCATTATTTCATATGTAGTCCTTGTGGTAATATCTTCTGTGGTGCTTTAACAACATTTTTGTGATGGTTTTGAGTGAACAACATGTTCATGAAGCCATCTAAAAATCAAAATGCTCTTGTCATTTTCATCACCAAAACACATATCAGTTACAACTGTGAATGTACTATATTTCAGTCCTATATTCAATTAAGTCTAACTTCACTAATGCTTCAGTGTCTATCTATAACATGGAAACATCTGCCTCACCTCTCTCACAATCCTAACCCAAAAATAGAAACAAGAAACTAGACCTCCTTACTCCTATGATTTGTCCTCTTTTTTTTTTCTCTCTGATTTTTCCCTAATACAGGAATGGAAGAGAGGCAATACTGTGTTTCATAAAGAATCTAAAATTCTTACAATACTTTTCCATGGGACCACATTTCTTTTTCTTCCAGGATGTTCTCTAGGACAGTCATTCAGCTATCAAAGCACTTTTTTAGTTTCCAATGAACACAATTTTATCAAGGGAGATCGTGTAGCAAGATAAAGCTATATCCTATGTACTGCAGCAAATGTGGGCCAATGCCAACCCCACGCTGGTAAGCCTACATTTGACCCAAGAACCACTTTGTAGATTGTTTATGGGGAAAAAAGATTTTAAACTATAATTCTGGAGTGATTGTTAAGGAGACAGAGCTTTCTTTATAGGTAACTAGTCAGCTCTTAAAAGTAATCATGACCTCAACTCTATGGATTTAACAAAGCAGCCATGTGGAGATTCTTAACTGAGATAGCCACTCTAAATCATGCTACTGGAAGGCAAAAAGCCTTTAATAAAGGTGGTTTCTTTATGACTGGCAACTTTTCAGATGTGGTAGAGTCGGGTGAGCAGGAAGTCTCTAATCACTTTTAGCCCTCTAATACCTGTGACTACATTTTCCCCAGCCCATTCCTTGGACGCATCAACAAGGATGCAAAGTCTAAAAAGAGAGATATTGGGTCTGAAACTTTATCAGATATTTACTGACTTAAGCCCATCCATTGGTATAATTGTTTGTATGTGCTGAACCACAAAGACCATCTGCAGAGAATTGATTGCATTTTGGGTAAAAAGCACAAAACAAGGAGCAGCTGGGTGACTCAGTGGATAAGAGAGCCAGGCCTGGAAATGAGAAGTCCTGGATTCTGATATGGCCTCAGACCTTTCTAGCTGTGTGACCCTAGGCTTAGGTCAATTGCCTCACCCTTACTGCTCTTCTGCCTTGGAACCAGTATTTAGTATTAATTCTAAGACAAAAGGTAAGAGTTTAAAAAAAAAAAAGTACTCAGTGGTGTAATAGGATAGTAACAAAAAACTAATGTAATCCTAGGCTGCTTTTAAGATATAATATGTAGAACAAGTGAAGTGATAATCCCACTGTATCCTATCCAAGTTAGAATACAGCAAAAGAATTGTGTTTAGTCCGGCAGTGCCTATCCTAGGCAGATATTGGCAAGCCAGCCTGGATCCAGAGGAAAATTATCAGAATGGCCAGGGAACTCAAAATCATGCCAGATGTGGAGTGGTTGAAAGAACTAGAGATGTTTAACCTAAAGAAAAAAGGATTTTTTAATAGGGATGTAGATTACATCATCTTCTTCAATATTAGAAGGTTTGCCATGTAAAAGTGAGAATAAAACTTGTTCTGCTTGGTCCTAAGAAGACAAAACTAGGAACAGTGGGTAGAAGTTAAGAGGGGAAAGATTTTGGCTCCCATATAAGGAAAAAAATTGCCAGTAATGAGCCATCAAAAAAATCACCTACCTTAGTAGGCAGTGAATTCCCCATTGCTATTGGTCTTCAAGGCTAGATAACAATTCATCCAAGATGTAGAGGGGATTCATGCTTCAGGTAGGAAACTAGATGACTCCTGAGAGTCCTTCCAACTCTGAGAGTCAATGATTTTCTGAGTAGAAACATATGGTAATCAGTGGAGGTCTGGGAGGGAGCTATTCTACTGCTCTGCCATGACCCCTGACTCTCTAACACCTCCTTGCTGTGAGTAACTATAGCAGTCATACAATACCAACCAAAAGCCCAAATACATAGATGAAAACCGAAAAGTTAAATCAATCATTCACTGCCTTCAAGCTCTTTAATTCTCTGATATAGACCACCTGCCAGGGATAGTACAGAGGAAATTCCTGAATAGAGGAGTCTCTTCCAACTCTAAATTTCTAAAATACCAGATTTATAAAAAGTTGGCTGAATGTTTCAAGTTTCATTCAAATATTTGGCTTCTTATAGGCATAGTTTTGTATTAGCAAGAAGGGAAATGAATAGTGTTCTCAACCTACTCTGATACAAATTCTTGCTCTCCTCCTTTTAACTCTAATTGCAATTAAGCATCACAAATCGATCAATACATAGACCTAGTATTTAATTTCCATTTGTAAAAGCAGGATACTTAGTATTCCCTGATCTATCCAAAATGATTAGAAGAAGATGGGTGTAGAAAAGAGGAAGATATCACAGTGACTTCATGAAAGATAATAACTAGGTCTGTCAAAATGCTGACAGATATACCGTTTACACTGATATCACTCACTGACACTATGTAACTAAATACCTTAGACATTACTGTTTCACTGCCAGTCTTGTTTCCTGTCTCAAAAAAAAAAAAAAAAGCTGATCTAAGCTGAGACCTTTCTTTGAAGTCAAGGTGAGATCCAAGTGAGCTTTCTATAGCTACAGTTCACCATCAACTGTTCACTATCAATTCAGTCAAATATGGGATGATAGTGACTTTTCTCCCCACTAAAGTGAAAGGTTGTTGACTAAATTGACTAGTAAATGAGGTGGTCCCATAGAGAAAAAGTCTACTCCCAAACCATTATTATTATAATTTCAAAAATCCATCTAAAGTTAAAACACTGTCTCAAGAAAAAAATATTCTGTGTGACCTTGAGCAGGTCTTTTAATATCCTCAGTCCCCAGGTACCTTTCCAAGATGATAAATTATAGCTGCTGATATGAGATAGTTGTCATCAGGGGTCCTCAGTTCCAATCCTGCCTCAGTAGTATATCATTTACAGGGGGCAGCTGGATGGCTCAGGGGATTGAGAGTCAGGCCTAGAGACAGGAGGTCCTAGGTTCAAATCTGACCTAAGACACTTCCTAGCTGTGTGACCCTGGGCAAGTCACTTAACCCCCATTGCCTAGCCCTATAACAAATAAAATGAATATAGAAGGCTATATATATAAAGATATTAGGGTTTAAAAAAATAAAAATAAATAAAAATAAAAAAAGTAGTATATCATTTACTACCAGTGTGAAGTTGGGAAAGTCAATTAATCTCTCTGGACCTCAGATCTATGATCCTATGATTACATGACATCTAAGATATCTTCTATCATTGGATATATGGCTTGATGATTTTCTTGAGTGATCAGGGAAGGGAATTATACTGGCATTCCCCATAACTATGAAATTACAGGTCCTAATACACACACAAACTATTCCTAGAATTTAGAGCTATAAATTATCTTCGTGACCATCTAGTTCTATTCCTTTTACCAATGAGGACACTGAAAATCAAAGCGATAGGGTAATACTCTTGAGGGAAGTAAATGGGGCACTCAACAGAGAGCAGGACTTGAAGTCAGGAAGACACGAGTTCAAATCCTGCCTCAGATACTAGCTCTGCAGGTTCTGCTGCCCCAAAGTAAAATTATTCTGTCTGTATTTATTATCAATAACCTCTAGAGAAATGCCTACCATTCTGCTCCCTCATTTGCAGATGTCAGAATTAATATGCTGTATTCTAAAGTTGTTCCCAGAATTAATCATTTGTCTCAGGCACTGGAAATACAATACAGAGCTAGTGACCACTTTAAAAAAAAAAAACTCTTACCTTCCATCTTAGAATCAATACTGTGTTGTTTCTAAGGCAAAAGAGTGCCATGGGCTAGGCAATAAGGGTAGAGTAATCTGCCCAGAGTCATAGAGCTAGATTTGAATCCAGGACCTCCCATCTCTAGACTTGGCTCTCAATCCACTGGGGCACCTGGCTATCCCCAAGTGACCACCTTTTACACATAATCCTACTGATTTCTTAAATTTTGGTTTACTCCATGGTTCTCATTCTTAGGAGAATAGCTGGCCCTACAAAAAAACACCTTTACACCACATCAAACATTGAAACACAAAATCACACCACTTTTTCTCCTCATAACTTTGGATTCACAGATTTTTTTTAATGTCAGGAATTTTTTATTGTTAATATCCAAATTTTTCAAAAAACAGTACAAATATTTAGGATTCAAAAATATTTCATGCAAATTGATTTAAAATGCTAAGTATTTTGAATATAATAGACAAAAGATGTATTCTTTTCAGCACTCAAATGTTAATGCTATTTAGCCCTTCTAAATATATGGGAGGGAAAATATAAGAAAACCAAACCAATAACTATATGTCAAAGACAACTTATAACTGATGTGATGAATCTAATAAGCACTATTAAACCCTTCATTGTCTTTTGGAGTCAGCTTCAGTTTCTTCATCTATATAAAAAGATGGGAAGGAAAGGTAACGATAATAATAGCACCTACTTCTCAAGATTATTATGAGAATCAAATAAAACAGCCCATTTACAGCACTGTACACAATAATAGCAATATTGAATGATGTTCGTATGTGAAAACTTGGCTACTCTCAGCAAGACAAAGATCTGGAACAATCCTGAAAGACTTATGATGGGGAATGCTATCCACACCCAGAGAAAGAACTGTGAGAGTTGTCTTTCACATCAGCCTATTTATGGTTCTATTTCGGGGTTTTGGTTATGTATGACTTTGCTCTTACAACAATGACCAATATGGAAATGTGTTTTGCATGAAAATAAAAAAATGAAAAAAAAACACATAAGAAAGCTTATTTAAAGCACTTTGTAAACCTTCAAACACTTCATAAATGCTAGGTTATTGTTATTAATCAGAAGAGCCAAGCTTCAAATGTAGATTCTTCAAAACAATTCAGAGCTATCCCATTAGTTCATGCCAAAATCTTAAACCACTTAAAATTGATCCCAACTGAGAATCCCTCAGAGCCTCCCCTGAAAGATCAGATCCATTTCTGTGACCATTAAAATACAACCAACTTGGGTGAGGTTGAATCATCAGTGTAGCAATGTCTGTAGGAATACCATACCACAGCCTAGGACAGGAAGCAAAGAAACACTCCATTTAATTATGGCAAGAATGTGTACGTGCTGTTTGCTATGAGGTACTTGAACTGGATCTCAGCCAGAGCACCAGGGTTGTTGACACCATCTCCAAGAGGACAAAAGAATCTCAAAATGAACTGAGCAGCCAGAATGTCAATTTTACTTCTTGGCCAAGAAATAAGGCATCTTAGAACACTGTGTTCCTGATAAGGAAAATGGTAGCAGCTTTATTGAAGTAGGAATATGTCTGAACTGGAATTGTAAAAGTAAGTCTCCAGAAATTCAGCCATTCCATATAGGTAGAAGAAAGTGGGTGAGAGAGCAATTCGACTCCATTCCATTCAATGCAGCAAGCTTTTATTAAAATACCTATTAAGCACAAAGAACTATGCCAGGTAGGCTAGAGATCTAGAGAAAAATGATCACTGCCTTAAAGAATCAGTGAGGAAACAATTTAAATCCACTTAAGCCAATGCAAAATGCATATAAAGTAAAGGCTGGGTTTTTTGAGGGGAGCACTAAACTCTGAAGGGATTAATAAAGTCTTGTATGATGTCACCCCTGAGCCAAGTTTTGAAGAGAATGAGGGATTCTAAAAGGGAAATGCAAGATCTTTAGAAACTGTTTTAGTTTTGTCTTTATAACCCTGGCACATAGTCCTGTACCTGGCACACACAGGAGGTCTTTAATAAATGTTTGTTGAATTAAAAGTAAAGATGAGGCGGGAGAGCATCCCAGGCATGGGGAACCTGTTCAAAGGCATGGAATTAAAGGGGGAATATAGTATACTAGGAAGGCCACAAAGGTGTCCAGGTTAGTCTCAGCTGTAGACTGCAAGGGATGAGTAACATGAATTCAGTATGCAAAGATAAATTGAAGGCAGATTAGGAATGGCATCAGATACTAAACAGAGAGAGTTTGCATTTTATCCTAGAGGCCACAGGGAACTACCTGCCTCTCTGGTTGCTGTAGTTGTCTGGTTCCTCCCCTGCAGTATACATGATTACTAGAAAATATACACTTAGTAAGCCAAGTAGGATCTATCTATCTATCTACATCGATATAGATAGATGTGTGTGTGTGTGTGTGTGTGTGTGTGTGTGTGTGTGTGTGTGATAGAGTGGGAAAGAACACTAGATTTGAAGTCAGAGGACCTAGGTTTAAATCCTGGGTCTGTTGATACTTTATGTTACTTTGGGCAAGCCGTGTTTTTTGAGCCTCCTTTTTTTGTTTTTGTTTTTTTTTTCATCTGTATAATGATGGGATGGTGTCTACGATCCCTTTTAGCTGTAGAGGTATCTTGGTGGACAGCATAGAGGCTTCCTGAAAAGAAGGGGGAAAAAGTCTCAGCTATAAGGAGATGGTAGGTAATAAAGCAACTGGGCCTAGAATTAGGAAGACCTGAGTTCAAATCTTGCCTCCAGAAACTGGACAAGTCATTTAATCTCTATTTGCCTCAGTTTCCTTATTTAAAAAATGGGGACAATAATAGAACCTACCTCCCAGGATTGTTTGAGGATAAAACAAAATAATATTTATAAGATGTTTTGCAAACCTTAAAGAGTTTTATAAATAGTTGCTCTTAATTTTATGAACCTATGTTCTTTTTTACAAATGCTAGTCTAACCCAAATGTGCTGAATTCTCTAGAACCAAAATAGGGTAACTACATAAAACCAATGGGTTCTTATCATATAACTTCAAACAAATCAAAGCAGAAACTTCATTTTAAAAAATATTTTCTCTTTCCCTTTGCAGATAATGCCATGCATGATTCACCCACTGGCAAAGAGTGGTCAACTATCCCATTTACCATATTGTAAGGTCCTCATGTGTCTCTGATGATCCCTCTTACACTACCAGCTCAGGTTTTCTTCTGCACTTGCATTTATCATATATATATATTATGTACATACATAATATATATATAATTATTATCCCTTATTTTCCATCTTGAAATCAATATTGCATATTGATTCCTAGACAGAACAGTAAGGGCTAGGAAATGGGGGTTAAGTGACTTGCCCAGGGTCACATAGCCTGGAAGTGTATGTGGCCAGATTTGAATCAAGGACCTCCCACCTCCAGGCCTGGCTCTCTATCCACTGAACCACCTAGCTGTCTCTGTATATATTTTTAAAATCTAAAATGATAATGAGTTATTCGAATGCTTTTATTAATCTCTATGGACAACTCTGTTTTTGAAAGATTCCCAGGCCTCTTGGGCTGACTTACTTCTACTAGAGACAATCATTTGGACTATAGAAATTTAAAAGGCCTGCTTTAAGGGTAAATTCAAGACTAGAGGAGTAGACTAGAATATGGTTGTAGTAGGAGCCTTTATAAGTGAACTGACATGGCCTATATCCCCTTCATGAAGCCATTGGGTAGAAAAAAACAAAAAACCCAAAAAATGAAGTTAGGGGTTCAAAGACTCTGGCGTTAGTCTAATTTCAGACTTCTGAATTTCAGATTAAACCATAGAAATCAGTCAGTGATTCTACATATCCTTTCTCTGAACCCTTGGAAATGGATTCATCCAATGTCTCAAATATATGTCAGACTATACCTATTTTTTAGTTCTCTCTAGAAATGTTACTGTACCAGAAAATGAAAATTCAAACATAAGCAAAAACGTCTATTTAAATGTAACCAATACTTCAAAATAAAGTGATTGATAGTTCCTTAATCACTTTTTTCCCCATGTTTGTAGTGCCAAATATTCATAACATGGAACACAATAGAAGATGACAGTCAAGTCAAATCCTATATTATCCTGAAGACTTGTAAGGTCAGTACAAGGGCTGAAGTAGGGCAAAGGCATCAGCCAGTATGGCCTTTAGAGGATTTGCATGTGGCTGCAATCGAGAAGACATGACCTTGGGAGGATGGAGCTCATTATATTTCATTTTATCCCATGTTGAATTAATTTAATTAAGCAA
The DNA here is from genome assembly GCF_016433145.1 of Gracilinanus agilis. Classification (NCBI taxonomy): domain Eukaryota; kingdom Metazoa; phylum Chordata; class Mammalia; order Didelphimorphia; family Didelphidae; genus Gracilinanus; species Gracilinanus agilis. The sequence goes on along the minus strand of NC_058131.1, from coordinate 467,773,367 downwards.
AATATATGATAACATTAGAAAAAATAAAAATCCACTAAAAACAAAACTTTATTTCAGCACCATGTTTTGGCTTTATCAAGAAAAAAGAATTTTGCAAATATGGTCCCAGTTGTCTGAAATATTTTTGCAATTAAAATGGCATCATCTCCATTCTATGTAGGGTCACATCTCCCAGGTTGCACATTCCATAAGATTTTTTATTGTTTAGCTAATTTCCAAAGGAAAGTAAGATACTGTGCTTGTGGGTTTAGGTGTGTGAAATTGGTTATTTTGATATTATGCATATAGAATTAATTAGCTAGAATCCATGCTCAACACTTGAATACTAGAAATCCTTGACAAAAATCCTAACGCTAAGAGACGTGGATCATAAAATCATGGATTTAGAGCTGGAAGGGACTTTTAGGGGTCATAGAACCCAACTCTTTTCTTTTTTCCCTTTCCCTTTCCTTTTTTTTTTTTCTGATTCCAGATATTGAGTCTCCGAGATGAAATGATTTGCCCAAGGTCACACTGGTAGCAAGTGGTAGAGCAACGATTTGAACCCAGACTGATTCAGAAATAGAAGTAGAGTCAAACATCAGGAATTTAGAAAGTCCTCTTTAAAGATAAATGCAAGAGGAGCAGGTAGGGAACCCAGTGGTTAGAGCACTAGGACTGGAGTAGGGAGGACATGGGTTCAAATCTGACTTGAGACACTTCTAGCTATATGATCTGTGCAAGTCACTTAATCCTGATTGCCTTAGAATTGGTACTGACAGAATGTAGTTGTTTGGGGGTTTTCTTTCTTTTTTTTTTTTTTTAAAGAAATTTATAGAAAGGCTAATTTCAAGCACCCACTCTTTCAGAATACCCTTGAAGCTTTTCATTCCCAAATTGATATGCTCCAGCTTAAGGTCTACTTCCAAACTTTCCTGAAAGACCTACAAAGTTTCATCTAATTTAAATTAAACCATTTCTCTAAATGGAGAACACTTTCTTATTTTTTCTTTATTTTCTTTTTGTTGTTTGTTTTTTAGTGTGTATAAGGAATAACCAAGAAGAAAACACATTGTGTATTTTTTTATTCAAGTCATGTTTTTAGGAATAGTAGAAAGCAATGAGACATCAGGGAAACATAGTTATGAAACTTCTTGACCCCAATTGCATGCAAATCACTGAAAATATGCAAATTATTAAGAAGCAATATAGTCTCAATTCCTACAAATTTTTCCCATGTAGTCCTTGATTTAAAAAAACAATTCTATAAAACTTGTGGACCCCGGGTTGAACTATCTCTTTCTCCATGCCTTTTCTCTCCTTTTCTCTAGTTATCTATTTGAATTAAATCAAATCAAGTTGAATTGCATTCAACCGAATTGAACTTTGGTCTCCAAATATAAAGTACTTCTTTGCCCCACCTCCAAAAAAGAAAACAATATTCACAAAAAGCACACACATGAACATTTTTCCTATACACACAATTTGCCAATTTTACAATGTCTATATGATAGCCTATTTTTAATTCTGGCACATTTTTAGAGCTGTGATAGTTCAATAAACATCCCACTACTTCCTAACAATATTAGGGGTGTGTGTGTGTGTGTGTGTGTGTGTGTGTGTGTGTGTGTGTGTGTGTAAAAATTATCTATGGAAAAGGATGCTTACTGTGTAATAGTATTGAATCTTGCCTATGCTTATATAATGATTGACTAAAATTTATATTTCTCTAAACTGAAATAGAATTTAAATGAAAATGCTGGGTGGGTCAGAGTTAAATATTGAATATTTAATGCTTTTTCTGATAAAGGAAACACAGTATTTTCACCAAATATTAGAGTTAAAGAGACCTTAGAAATGAGACAGGAATTCTTAGCAGGGAGTTTATGACCTTTCTATATCTGAATTGAGAGATAGATAGATAGATAGATAGATAGATAGATAGATAGATAGATAATAGATAGATAGATTTCAACATAATTGGCTTCTTTTGCCAGTCTGTGTATTTTATTTTATTTGAAATATTATTCTGAAATGGGGTCCAGAAGCTTCCCCAGACCACCACGGGGGTCAATGACACAAAAATATTAAGAATCTAAGTGTGATATCCTCATTCTACATCAGGGAGGAATTTGGGTTCCAGAGAAGTTAAATGACATTCAAAGTCACTCAGTGACAGAGCTTAGAGTAAGCCTTGGCCTCTGAACCTCTAACCTAGTTTTTTTGCTTTTTGTTTTCTAAAAAACCTGTTCCCTCTCAGCTTTCTGAAGGAGATATATACCACGTCAGTTCATTTATAAAGGCTCCTACCACAAACATATCCTACTGTACTACTCTGGTCCTGCATTTACCCTTAAAGAGGACCTTCTAAATTCCTGGTGTCTGACTCTATCTCTATTTCTGAATCAGTCTTGAATAAACTTCCCAACATAACTGCCAAGTGCTGCTTTGATCTTTTTTGGAAGGAGATAGAAATTTAGCTCTGCTGTACTGCCTCAAGCAAATTCCCCATACACAAAACCCGAATTTAAATGCCCTTGAAATAAGTGGAGATGTGGGAACATATCCAAATGAGGTATTTGTCCCTGGTGGTCATTAAGGATTTTCACAAGACAGAAGGTGCTAACCATGAGACCTCATTTAAATTCCAGCTCTACTAATTGCATTCTACCTGAATAACTTCCTGTAGTTTCAACTGACCATTTGATTCATTCATTTCTAATAAGTATTTATCAAATGTTCACCCACTAGTTGCAAGATGCTGTCCTGATATCAATGTCATCAGTCTTCAAAGTAATTTCTTATTTTTATGAAATTAAACTTCTGCCCCACACAAACCAATTCTAGAAACACTGTCCAGCTGACTGCTTCAGATTCCTTCTGATTTTGTGGTTTCTTCCAAACCATAACAGGAACTCATATACTTTTCTCACAACAAATCTGTGAAATAGGTATATGGATATTATTATTAGACCCACTTTACAAAGGAGATAACTCAAGATTAACTGAATCGATCATATCAAGTGATTAGAATCAAAGATAAAGAGCTGAAAGGGACTTTGGAAATCATCTAGTCCAATCTCTTCTCCCTCCTCATTTTTTATAAATAAGGAAATTGAGACTCAGAAAAATAAAGTTATTGAATGAAGGTATTCATTCACACAAGTAGTAAAACTAGGATTTGAACTCAGGTTCCTTATTTCCAAACCTAATGTTCTAGTCACTTAACAGTCATGTAGTAAATACCAAGGTTGAGACTCAAACATATAGGCTAATGCCCACCCTCTCTATTACATTATTCTGTCTTCAAGCCCATTCATACAGCTTATATAGTAGAATATGTGTGTGCATACATGTACATATACACATGTATGCATACATGTGTACATATTCCCTACATGTTAGGTAAGAAAGATGTACCCAAATTAGCTTGAAGAATGGAGATTGCAAAATGAGCATGTTGAATTTATCCACCATTCCAGAATTAAATCCCCAGGGTTATAACACTGTGGATTATAGTCCCAGGTCTGCAACTAAATCTTTTTCAGAGTTGACTATCCCCAGAGCATAATCAGACTTTTACCAGGCACTTATGGAATAACTTGCACTTTGCACTTTTCCAGGGAATAAAGGGAAAACCTGGCCATAACCTGCCACATCTGAAAACTAATGGGAATTTTCTTGATCTACCTTCAAGATATCTTTTAATTCTCATCAAGGTAAGGCTCTAAGTAGGTTCGTTGTTTCTCTGACATCTCTTCTATGAGTAAGTTAGGATAACTATTTGTCCAGTTCCCTATTCACCAGAGACAAGTGTTTTAATGAGAGCACTGTCTACAATAACTTTATGAACTCATGGGAAAGAAAAAAAATGAGAGAGGGAAACCTCTTTAAGAACTGAGCAATGTAGTGCTGTTTGTAGTTAACTAGGTCTCTAAGGGCAAAGAATTCATCACCTATTGGCCCTCTTAGTGGTGCTGAATCTCCATCATTTACCTATGATGACGTTGCATCACATTCCAGAGTCTTTAGGAGCCCAAGATTATCTCTATTCTTAACTGTAACCATCTCTTAAGGACAAAAACTTGTCTAGGGACAAAAACTTGCAACTTGGGATCAATCAAAATGCATTCATTCGGGGCAGCTGGGTAGCTTAGTGGATTGAGAGTCAGGTCTAGACACGGGAGGTCCTAGGTTCAAATCCAGCCTCAGACACTTCCCAGCTGTGTGACCCTGGGCAAGTCACTTGACCCCCATTGCCCACCCTTACCACCCTTCCACCTAGGAGTCAATACACAGGAGTTAAGGGTTTAAAAAATGCATTCATTCAGTTCTTACTGTTTGCCAGGTAATGTTCTAAGCTCTGGGAATACATAGAAAAAAGTTTAAGTGGTCCCTTAAATGGTCCCTGCCTCAAGGAACTCACTAGTTCTAATGAGGGAGACAACACAGATACAAATCAGTATTTAAAAGATAAATACAGAATTAGATGAAAAGTGGCCTTAGGGGACAAGCTAGGAGCACCTGGCTATTGAGGGAATGGCACTTGATCGGAGTCTTAAAGGGAAGTCAGGTATTCTAAGAGGTAGAGATGAAGAGAGAGATCATTCCAGGTGTGGAAGATAGTAAAAACTCATGGAGTTGGGAGATGGAGTATCTTGTTTGAGGAACAGAAAATAGGCTAGTATGACTGGACCATAGAGATCATGGAAAGTAGTAGTATCTGGAAAGATGATAAGGGGTCAGGTTGTATAGAGCTTTGTTTGCCAATGAGAAGATTTTATATTTGGTCCTGGGTTATTAGGGAGCCATTAGACTTTGTAAAGTAAGAGAGTGACAGTGTTAAACCTCCACTTTAGGAAAATCTCTTTGGTGACTTGTGGACAATGGACTGAAAGTGGGGAGCCTTGAGGCAAGGAATCCAACTAACAGACTTGAAATAGTCTAAATGAGAGGGTCAGAGGTACTGGTTCTGTGAATGGAGGGGGTTGTAGGGAAAATCTGTATAGAGAAAGAATTGACATTATGTGGAAACTGTTTAACTATGTCAAAGAGAGGGGTCCAGGATGACAAGGACCCCTTCCTTCATATTTTTCTATGGTTAAAATTGGGTCCAAACTAGACTTAAATAAGTAATAATAGCAGCTCAGGGAAAATGTCGACAACTCTGGCTAATATCTTTCACTTCTTTAACTCACACAACTAGCCTTAAAACCCTAAATTCAAGAATGGCCAAAGACTAGGGACTGAATGAAAATTGGGTGATGGAGTAAAGCCTCAGGACTTGGTTCCCTCACCTGTGTGGCAGGCCTACCCCCTGGAAGTCCCTTGACACTCATCGCCACAATGTTTATCTTGTAAGGAGCAATGGATGGTGGATCTTCTAAACCTAGAAAGAATGTCATATGGACAGAGAACTTAACAGCAAAGTCTAAGATGGGGACATAACAATAAATCTTCTCAAACCATCTAGCCCACCAATACCAAGGCCTGGACAGAGTCTGAAACCAGCTCTGCTTTCAGCCCAGGTCACTACATTAATGTCACTAAAAGATAGTCCACCCCCACTCCTTATTCCTGATTTTATATCACTCCAACCAAAATAGAGGCCTCCTCCCATCACTGGGCTGCAATGAGCAGCTCTGGGCACCTGCACCCAGCTGCAGTTAATCTGGGGCTACAAAGCTGGCAGAGGGATCAACTGAATTGACGATTCTTTATTGCAACCCAGGCTGACCCTCGAAACGGTACCAAATGAGGTGGCACCAACAGCCCACGCTGTCTGCGGTGAACTGGGGCTCAGGAGGGACGGGAGGTGGGGGAGGAGGAGGGAAGGAGAGAACTCGGTAGGGAGGCACAGGGAGAACCGGCCCTTTTCCCCTGCTTCCATCTGCCAACCCCAGACTCTGCCTGTCTGCCCTCCCTCCTTTCCTCCCTCCCTCAGGGTTGGGCTCCGCTTTCCCTCCATCAACTAACTTCAGGCTGAATTCAATGCGAGAAGGCTCCTTTGAGCTTTTGTGCTGGCCCGGGGAGATGTGGGCGCAGGAGGGATCGCATTACAACTTTCATTTCCTGAAATGTTTGAGGGAACATCCAGGGTTTTTATCCCCACATCAGGCCGAGCTTCAAGCTCAGGTTTCAGGCCTTGTCACTCAGCTGTCACCAAACAAACGAACCTCTCAGAGCCCGGGAGGGGAGAGCTACCTGCTATTCATGACCCCTGGAGCAGGTGATCGCTCATGGGAAAAACAGGTAGAATTAATCATGGGGCTGTTCTCCTTTTCCTCTCCTTTTTTGGCTGACCTGCACACAGTCTGAAACCTGTCAGAAAACAAATTAACTCTTTCTTGTTTCCAAGGAGAACTAAAATTAAAATTTTCCCCTTACCCGCAAAAAAAAAAAAAAAAGCGCCTTATATTCCTTAAATTAGACAAAATTATTCAAGCTGAGTAGGCAAGAACAGTGATTTACTAGGTTTTCAGTCAGAGGATCTGGGTTCAAGTCTCCACGGTGGCATTTTCTGTGTAACCTTTTCTCCTTCAGCTTCAGTTTCTTCATCTGTAAAATGACTTCTAAGGACCCTTCCAATTTCATAGCTATCGTCCTATTATTACCCTTATTGCATTTAATTTTTCAGTACAGAGTCTAGGACCAATACCTATTAGGGTCTCCTGACAACAGGTCAGACAAATGTCCCAGAGGTGAGAGAGGTTCTAATACTCTCTTCCCTAGGCATTCATGGAGATGGTTTAGTCAATAGTAGAGTAGTAGTCAAAATCAAGGGTTTGGGGTTGAATGAACCCTCCTTAGTGGCCTGGAGTTTAGCCAAGGGAAATTAGAAACAATATAAAATCTACTTTAATGTTTCAATACAAAATTAACTCAGAGGTAATTTTTTTCTTGAAACAGAGAAAGTTCCCATAAGTGGATTTTGTTTATATGTACAAAATTGTGTAAACAATTCTTATTAAGCTCTATAAAAATAATTAAAACTGAATCTTGTTATAATTTTATTTAATTTCCCATGTTTAAAAGAAAGAAAGAATGGCAGGAAAGGAAGAAAAATATGAGATTTGTTTCCATGGATGATACTGGGAAACAAATAGTTAACCACAATCACTCAGGAGCCAAATCAATCTGTATTGGATGTTGTTTGTTTGTTTAAATCATGGTGAGAAGAAGGACCACTTGCCATTCTTTGCATTTTAGTTTTTTCCATAAAAGTTTTCTTATGAGCAGAAATCAAGAGATACTATATGTAATCTTTGTTCACTTCTTTATGAAGAATTCATCTGTTTATTTTGAGAATAATCACTGGTTACAGATTCCCAGCACTGATTTTCTTAAACAAGCTATTTGTACTTAGAGGTAGAGCCCTGAGCAATATTATTCTTCAATTAAAATCAAGCACTTGACTTCAGGAGGAAGTATGTTATGTTTATATAGCATCTGTAATGCATAGAAAGTATTCCCGGCATATATCTGTAGAGACAAGAGCTCCCTTGTTTAAATGTTCTTTTCATTACATAGATACTAAAGCACATTGACTTTTCTAAACAACCTAATTTTCATTCGACCTGCTTGTCATCCATTTCCTATCTGCATGCTGTCCTGTATATTCTATGTGAGCACAATCTTAATGCTGTCTTCAATATACTACCACCATGGTCCATAGCCTCACAAGGACTTCTTAGGATTGTAAACAGATTACTAAGCCTCAAACTGAAAGTCTGTATTCTGATAACATTCAAAGTTTCTCTCCTCCTTTTCAAGCTCCAAACGTTATTGGAGGTGGGGAATATTAGAGCAGCAGATGTTTATGGCAAAAATATAATTTTTGTATAAGTATGACAAAAGGTATATTGCTGGTTAAAAATTATTCTCCCCTCCCCAATTAATTCTCTGGTGTTTAGAACAGTTCTCATAATTGTCAATCCTACTTAGAGTACAACCTTTTCAAAGTAGCTATTATAATATGTGGATACCTCAAAGAAAAAGTGAAAGGAGAGGCAAAGTGATTATTTTTGTAAGTAGAAACATAATAAAGGATAGATATAAAAAATGGGTACAGTTAATGCTGCAACAGACTGACACAAAGAGCGTTCTGTACTGGTGATGCTCTCTTTTTGGACCTTCCTCAAGAATTTTAAGATCCTTTGTTTAATAGGACTAGTAGAAATTAATCATCATAAGAAAAAGTCTAGGACAATTTTTTTAAATTATTTTAAGGGACTCTATGCATAACTCCTAGTTATCTACTCCTACAAATTCCCTGAGTAAAATATCTTCAGCTTAGAAGAGACCATGGAGTTTTTAAAGCAATAATTTTAAAATCCTGGATTAAAATAATTCCATCTGCAAATTAAAATCCAATTTTTTAATGCATTGTGTTACATTTTGGATATGCCTGTTTCAAGGAGGTAAAAATGTATTTCCATATTGTTGAGGTTGGAGTGGTGCCAACCAGAAGGGAATAAGTACTTCACTATTACAGTCCTACTTATACTTAGAAAAAAGTGGGTAGTTTAATATATATGTACATATATATTTATATGTATATATATATATGTTTTTTGTTTATTTATTTATTTGTGAAGACTCCTACTGGAAGGCAAGGGAAGAGAGCAGCTAGTACTTCTTAATTTAACCCAGTTGCAGCTCAATAGCTAATTAAAATATATTTCAACACTTAATTAAATCTTAAGTTACACTTTTTCTTCCTAAGAACAGGATTCTGTGGAGGAGGGTCTGCTCTCCACCTTCCCCTTCAATAATCTAATTAACCATTCTACCAGTGTCTAAACTTTTCAGTGAAGGTAAAAACCTCCGCAGTGACCAATTTCGGAGGAATGAAAATCATCAGACACTCAAGTAGCAAAACAAGAGTAGAGAAAAATTTTTCAGGTAGTTCTAATCTACCTGCTGGGAACTCTCTTCTCAGTTTTCCGTTAACAAGTTAAAAAGAGGGAAGTTAAAACCCTGATGTGAAGGGCAGTTCACTTGCCTCTCTGAGTCTAGTTTCCTTTGTTTTTAAATGCTACTGCAGTGTTGTTTCTCGCTGTCTGGAAGGACCAGCGCCTTGAAAACACTGAATGTCATCCTCAGTAGGGGAACAGGTTTCCTATTTCATCAGCTGGACTGAAGTGCGTGTGTGTCTGTGTGTGCTCAATTTTAAAATATTAGGAATAAAACTAGTCTCTTCAGTGTAGTATTTTTCTGCATAGAGATTTGTTCTGCAATTTGCCCTTTTATTGGCTTTGTTTTGCTCCTTAGATGCCTTTCCTTTGCACCTGGACAACTGCTTACACTAACAGATATTCCTATATTGAAGCCACTCTTTCCTTTCAATTCTAGTCAAATTCTCGGTCTCAATTAGCACCCGAAGGATTTTACGCTGAGCCCTTAAGGGGCCTCGGTTAAGGATTTTGAGCAGCTGTGAATCTATCTATACCAGTGCTTGGGATTGGGAATACAAGGAACGCAGACAAAAAGCTGTCACCCGGCCCCAGTATTTCTTCGGCTTCTACTAACTTCAGTTTGTTTTTTTTGTTTGTTTGTTTGTTTGTTTTTGTATTATTTTAAAGGAATAGAAAGATCCTTCGTCCCATGTGATAGACTCTGAAGAAAGCCAGTTGCCCGCCAACTTGCCTCAGGATTGGAAGAGATCAACGAGACTAGGGAGAGAGAGGGAGAGGAAGGGAGGAGGAAAGGGAGAGGGAGAGAGAGGGGGGAGGAGAGAAGGAGAGAGAGAGAGAGAGAGAGAGAGAGAGAGAGAGAGAGAGAGAGAGAGAGAGAGAGAGA